>NW_020954590.1:67897019-68062211 GCF_900497805.2 Vombatus ursinus | reverse complement strand
CTGTAATTGAGACTTATTCCTAAACTCCTAGGGTAGTATTGGCATTCATGGATTAGCATTAGTAATGTATTTGGAGATCTTTAAATGGGAGATTCCTTACCCTCCATCCTCTCAGCTTCTGCCAGTAAAATATGTTTTAATACTAGTAAAGTTAAGTCAGGTCAATAAGCACTTATTAAGTGTCTATGTGCCGGGCATTGTGCTAAATGTTAAGTATACAAAGAAAGGTAAAAATAGTCCTCAAGGAGCTTACAGTCTAATGGGGGAGACAATATGCAAACAACTATGTACAAACAAGGTATATAGAGGATAAATCTTGGGGCCAGGGGAGGCATTAACATTAAGGAGGATTTAGAAAGGCTTCTCATAGAAGGTAAGATTTTAGCTGGGACTTAAAGGAAGCCAGAAGGTCGAGATGAGAAGAGAATAGCAGACATAAAGAAGAACCAGCAAAAATGCATGGAGTCAGGAGATGAAGTGACTTGTACAAGGAACATTAAGAAGCCCAGTGTCAATGGATCAAAAAATACACGGCGGAAGTAAGATGTAAGAAGACTGGAAAGTCAGGAGGGGGCCAGGCAGTTTTGTTAGTTCTAATAGTGCTCAGGAGTATCCCCATGTCAATGGCAGAAGGGTTAAATTTTCATTTCAGTAATGCACACCTGGGCCTCAGAATTTCTTATCCTCATTTTATGCTATGATTCTCTATCACATCTCATGACTTCTCCCACCGCCTGAGAAGGAAGTTAAGCTATTCCTAAAAAACTGTATTTTCTTTGTATGACATGGTACTTCTCACACAGTCAATATTAAAGTGGTTTCTGTTCTGGATATGGATATGTAAACTCCAATTAAGATCAATCAAAACCATAGATCTATTTTTTGTTAAGTTGCTTTTTACACTCTCTGTGATGCAATTTTGGGGTTTTCTTAGCAGAGATACTAGAGTGGTTTGCCATTTCCTTCTCCAGCTCATTTTACAGGTGAGGAACTGAGGCAAACAAGGTTAAGTGACTTGCCCAGGGTCACACAACTAGTAAGTATGTGATACTGGATCTGAACTCACATAGACGAACTTTTCTGGTTTCAAGTCCTGGACTGTATCCACTATGTCACTTAACTGTGAGTCAAATAGCCCCAACAGAAAACATAAAATTTGAACATAGATATTGAACTATGTACATATTCCATTCTGAAGATATTAAATTGAACATTTTATGGAATTATCATTAATTACCTATGTTCTCTCTTGGATAGAAGACAAATTTTAGGGATTTTAAAGTACAGCAGAAAAGAAATTTGATTTTGATCACAAAAAAAGGTGTCAAAAGATGGGAAGACTGATGATTTTATGTAAAAAGAGTGTGTTATGTGGCTATGTGTTTCATTGTGCTCTCACAGATTCTACTCTAGAAGGTTTGTGCTCTTTATCTAATTTACATACATAGATGGAGAAACCTGACAATGGGCCTGAATTTATGATCCAAGAAGTAGTCATCCCCAAGACCCCAACACACCCCCACTGTTCCAATCTGCCTAGTCTTCTCCCCAGGCACAGTCTTCCTTCTATGCCTTCATTCCTATTACTTCCCTCACTTGGAATACTCTCCCCTCTGTAAATCCTACTTAACATTCAAGACCAAGCTCAAGCCTTAACCTCCTTCTGAGGCTTTCCCTGACACTTCTCTCACAAGAGAGCACATTTCGCCTGAATTCTGACAGAACTTATAGTCCAAATTCCAAATATTTGGAAGCTACTGCTAGTTTATAATAGTCTACCATTGTCTCACATGCATTCATCTTGTCTTTCCCAATAAGGGTCCTGTTTCTAGGGGAACCTAGCTGCCCATAAGAATAAGAATATAATTTGCAATAAAATTTCCCTTAGCTGTTCATAAATGTACTTCTAGGTCATTAGATAACAATAGTTGATATTTGTAGAGCACTTTAAAGTCTGTAAAACGCTTTTCATGTCTTATACGTGTGTGTCAGAACAACACTGTGAGACAAGGACTGTCTGGCATTTAAAGCCCTTCAAAATCTGGATCCAACTCATCTTTCCCTATTGACCTTGCATCAGGGCATCTAGGTGGTGCAGTGGAAACAGCACTGGCCCTGAAGTCAGGAGGACCTGAGTTCAAATCTGGCCTCAGGCCAAACATTTGCTTCACACTTACTAGCCATGTGACCCTGGGAAAGTCACCTAACCCCAATTGCCAACAACAACAACAAAAAAAAAAAACCTATTGACCTTGTATCACTCCACTTTACACATCCTACATTCCAGCCAAACTGTACTACTTGCTGATCCCCATACATGACATTCCATCTTCTAACTTCTAAGGTTTACTACTATTCCCCGTGCCTAGAAGGATCATCATCCCCACCTCTGTGCTATAAAACTCTCAGGTGCCATGTCCTACAGGAGGCCTTTCCTGATCTCCTCAATTATTAGTGCTCCCTCCCCTTAAAATTCTTGGCATTTACTCTATAAATATTTTTACATACAGTTTTTATCTGCATATATGTTGTTTTTATCCCAGTACAATTATCCTTAGCTCCCAGCATAATGTCTGCTACTTATATGCCTTGCTACTATAAAAGTTTACTGAAGTTGTTGTTTGTCCTTCATTCTCAAAGAGGACCATGACATCAGGGAGGTGTTGCCATGACATGCAAGTGAATTGGATTTAAGTGAGGGAGGGCTGTGCAAAGTCACCAGCCTCACTTCTTCCGCCAGAGCCATTTAGGTCTAGTGGTGAGATATAGATCAGGACTACTGGTGATGGCTCTGGATGCAGTGTTAGACCTTGGTCTTTTTAAGCTAAGGTCTTTAACAGGTCTCAGTTTGACTGAAGTGAAATTTAATACTCTATCCACTATAATCCATTTAGTCCAAAATTAGAGATAAAAGACTAGAAATTGCAAATACTCAAATGAGTTAATATAGAGGAAATACAATCAAAGTATAAAGGCCTCATAAATACTCTGTCTTTTGAGAATTGTTGGAGGAGGGACTTAAATCTAGTTATCCCCTGAGTCCAAATCCAGCATGCTTTCTACTACCACACCTTACCATAATATAAACTTTTGTGTAATATAAACTTTATGTAAATTCTTGAAAGTCTTTTGAAGTGGCCCATCTTTTCCCACTTCAAAGTCATTTAGTGGCATAAGGGAAGGGATGGAAAGGTGGTGGTGTGCTCTTGAGCAGGTGGCAGCATATTACAAACAAGGAATTATGCAGAAGAATGTTCTAAAGGACGCTATCAAAGAAACATGGGACAGAAAAGGAAATGGGCTGGATTGTAGAGAGACAAAGTCACATCGCCGTACTGACTAGGAACATCATAAATTCACATTATCCAACCTCAACTGGGCCCTCACTGCAGCAAGGAAATTCTTTTGTTTTTCACTAATGTATTCCTGACATCACTCCCTATAGAACCTTTTCCAAATCTATTCTCTGTTCAAAACTTTTACACATCCCTTCTTTCTCCTGGATGAGGTCCTTGCCCCCTACTTTAGTAAGAAAATTGAACTCCCTCTTTTCTCTGTCTCCAATCACTCTTTCTCAGACTCCTTTGCTGGTTCATCATCCAAATCACATTCTCTCTCTCTCTCTCTCTCTCTCTCTCTTTCACCCCATCCCTCCCTCTCTCCCCAATAGGTTTGTTAGGGCTATGCCAATGACTCAATGGCTCCTAGATCTATATATCTAGCCCATCTTACCCCAAAGCTTCAGACCCATATCACTAAATGCCCATCAGAAATTTCAAAGTAGATATGCTTTAGGCATCTTAAATTCAACACATTCAAAACTGAACTCATTGTCTTTTCTAGTAACCCTTCTTCCAAACTTTCCTATTTCTTTTGAAGGCACCATTCTTCATCGAGTCTTTGAGGTTCACAATACTGGTGTTATTCTCTACTCCTCAATCTCTCTCATTCAAATATCCAGTCACGTGCCAGATCTTGCCATTTCTACCTTCACAGGGGCTCTCATATCATACCCTTTCTCCTAAATTGAACTCTCTGCTTTAAATCCATTCTCCACTGTGATGCCAAAGTGATTTCCTTATTCTCAGATCTGACCATGTTATTCCCTACTCAACAAACACCAGTGGCTTCTAATTGACTCTAGAATCAAATAAGATTTTTTTCTTTAGTTTTTAAAGCCTTCATAACCTTTCCCTCTCTCATAGTCTGTAATTCAGTCAAATTAGATTCATGAGAAAGGGAATCAGAGCTCCTGGAAGCAATTGACACTCATAAGAGTAGGAGGGCTTGGGACCCAGAGGAGATTTCAAGGCAAATATAAAGAAAAAGTATCATGGTGGGAGTAATTCACAGTTATAAACCTGAACAACCAAGGACACAAGAAAATTCCAACCATGGGGCAATATTTCTTTCCTCTCTATAACTTCTAAGAGTAAAAGACCTTGTGATCTTAGGTTGCATTGTTGTATTCACTTTGGGACATCATGGCTGAAGAAGGACATTGATAGATTGGAAAGTGTCAAGAGGATGTTGAGAGACTTTGAGTCCATAATATAAGAAGATCACTTGAAGAAACTGGGAATGTTTAGCCTAGAGAAAAGAAGAATGGAGGTGTGGGGACCTGACAGTATTTGAAGGGCTGTCACATGGAAGAGGAATTACACATTCTATTTGGTCTTAGAATATAGAAGAAAGAACAAGGAGTAGCAGCTGTAAAGAAGTATAGTTGGATTTGATTTAAGGAAAAACTTCCTAACAATTGGAGTTGTCCAAGAGCAAAATGACCTGCCTTGATAAGTGATTGGTTCTTCTTCCTTGGATATCTTCAAGCAGAGGCTGAATGACCATTGGCAAGTGTGTTGTAGTGGGAATTCCTTTGGTACATCAGTTGGAGGACCAGATGGCCTCTGAGATCCCTTCCAAGTCTAAAATTATGTGATTCTGTAGTTAGAGGACTTGGGTTTGACTCACATCTCTCTCATGTACTACCGTTGTGACTGTCATTCAACCTAGAGCAGAGCTTCACATTCCTCAAATGTAAAAGGAGGGATCTGGATGATGTCTACCAGCTCTAAATCTATGATCCTTGAAATGCCATTTTATGAAGAATGAAAAACAAAAGCTTAAGTGACAGCAGTTAATCAAGATGACCCCAAACTTTTCAAAAGAATTGAAAATCATTGTAGTATCCTGGGCACACTCAAAGAGGCTAATAATATTCAGCCTAACTAAAGTTCCTTAAAGTTTAGACTAGAGGAGAGATTCTTCATATTTTTTCCTAATACTGTGGGTTGGAGTTGTCACATTTGGTGGCTACATTTTAGTGGCAGGTGAAGTGATCTATATTTCTAAACCACCTGAAAAGTATGTTGTGATTCTTCAGCATTAACGATTCCACATAAGTGCAAGACATACATGAGAAAGAGAGGAAAATGAGGGGGTGTAGGGAGAGAGAAAGTAAGGAATAAAAAGGAGAGAAAAAGAGAAAAGAGAAGAATAGAAGAGGGGAGAAGAGAAGAAAAGAGGAAAAGAGATGAATCATGAAAAAAGGAAAGAAAAAAGAGAGGAAGAAAGAGAAAGGAGAGAAACAGAGACAGTGACAAAGAGACAGAAACAAAAGACAGACCAAATGGTGAATTTTGAATAAGCATCTAGTTCCAGCTTAGCAGCTGATCAAAAGTCCATTTCTTCACCTTATGGTCAGTGGAAGCAGTTAGAGAACATCTGTGCTTGCCCTGAAGTAGACATTAAGACCCTCCCACTCCTTGTCATCAGGAATTTCCAGAAGCAGACTAATTAAATCTGCATGCTTTCAGGACAACTCTCTTTATATATTGATGTGTATATTAAATAAGTCTTCAATTTGAGCTGGGGTAAATTTTAAATCTCTTCTTTTTTTTTCTTTTTTCTTTTTTCTTTCTTTTTTTTTTTTTTAGGCAATTGGTGTTAAGTGACTTGCCCAGGGTCACACAGCTAGTAAGTGGCAAGTGTTTGGTTTGAGGCTGGATTTGAACTCAGGTCCTCCTGACTTCAGGGCCAGTGCTCTATCCACCATGCCACCTAGCTGTCCCTCTCTTTTTCTTTTAAAACACAGATTTTTCCTCACTTTCCTTGATGGGGACAGGGACTAGACTTGTGATTTCATTGATATAGAGACCTCCTAAGTGAGTCAGTCAGTCAACAAGCATTTTATTAAGGACCTACTAGTACCATATATGGTGCTAATCACAGGGGATACAAAGAAATGAAAAACAAAAACAAACAGTCCCCACTCCCAAGGAGCTCACAGTCTCATGCATGAGACAACAAGCAAAGACTTATGTACAAACAAGAAATATACAGGATAAGTTAGAGACAATCTCAGAAGGATAGCACTAAGATTAAGAAAGACTAAGAAAGGCTTCTCAACCTTGGGACTTATTGGAGACTTGAAGGAAGCTAGAGGAACTAGTTTTGGGAGAGAGCCAGTGAAAATAATTGGAGTCAGAGGATGGAGTCTCTTGTTCATAGAACAACAAGGAGGCCAGTGTCATTAGATCACAGAATACATTGGGGGAGGGTAGCAGTAGTGAGGTATAAGAAGATTGAATAGGTAGGAGGAAGTTAGCTTATGAAGAGCTTTAAAAGCCAAATAATATTTTATATTTGATCCTGGAGGCAATAGGAAGTCACTGGAGTTTACTGGATGGGGAAGGGAGTAACATGATCTGATCTGTGCTTTAGGGACACAACTGAGGCAACAGAGTCATGAAACAAGGTATGAAGTTCTTTACCAGGGTGGGTAGCAGTGCCAGAGAAGAGAAGGTAGAATAGACAGGAGTTGGCAGCCAGTTGGATATGGCAGGGAGAGGGAGGATGTAGGTAAGAGTAAGATGTTGATGGTGATACCTATGTTTCAAGGATGGGTGACTATGAGGTGGTGGCATCCTTGACAAGGTTAGAGTTAGAAAGAGAGGAGGATTTGAGGGGAAAGGTAATGAATTAAATTTTAGACATATTGATTTTAATATGTTTGAGACATACAGTTGAAGATGTCCAATAGGCAGTTGGAGATGTGAGATAGAAGTGACAGAGGTGAGGACTAGACAAACAGATTTGAGAATCATCTGCATTGAGGTGATAACTGAATCAATGAAAGTTGATGAAACCACCAAAGAAAAAAAGTGTAGAGGGAGAAGGGAAAGGGACTCAGGACAGAACCTTGGAGTACTCCCACTATTAGCAGGTGCGATATGAATGAAGATCCAGCAAAGGAGACAGAGAAAGAGTGGTCAGAACAAGTGTCACAAAAACCTAGAGAAAAGAGAGAATCAAAGAGAAGAGGGTGATCAACAGTGTCTAAGACTATAGAGAGGTCAAGAAGAATGACATCTGCGAAAAGGTCATTAGACTTGGCAATTAGGAGATCACAGATAACTGGAGAAAACAGTTTCTTTTGAATGATGAGATCAGAAGCCAGACTACAGAGAGTTAAGAGAATGAAACTCCCTCTATTAATGCCAGCTATCACCTTCTCTGCAACTGAGAGTCTTAGAAAGTCACCCGAGAACACTTAGAGGTTAAATGATTTGCTCACACTCACATAACCAGCATGTGTCAGAGACAGGACTCAAATCCAAGTCTTCTTAGCTATGAGTTCAGTTGTCTATTCTGTGCCTCTTGTTTATGGTTTGAAATAACTTTGTTGGGCAGCTAGGTGGCGCAGTGGATAGAGCTCTGGCCTTGGAGTCAGGAGGACCCGAGTTCAAATGTGGCCTCAGACACTTGACACTTCGTAGCTGTGTGATCCTGGGCAATTCACTTAACCCCGATTGCCTCACAAAAAAGTAAATAAATAAATAAAATACTTGAGGCAGCTAGGTGACACAGTGGATAGAGTACCGTCCCTGAAGTCAGGAGGACCTGAGTTCAAATCTGCCCTCAGAGTAAACAGTTGACACTTACTAGCTGTGTGACCCTGGGCAAGTCACTTAACCCCAATTGCCTAAAAAAGAAAGGAAGAAAGAAAGAAAGAAAGAAAGAAAGAAAGAAAGAAAGAAAGAAAGAAAGAAGCTCGTCAATAATAATTTCAACTGTTTCTCTATCCTTTCTTCAGCAAAACCTCAATATGTTTACATATTAGTTATCTTAATTGTTCTCACATCCTTCAGTAGAACCATTCTGATTGGTGCCTTTAGGGAATGCAGTGTCACTAACACAAGGGCTTGTGATTTGTTGCTTCTGCCATCCACTAGTATATGAGTCATAGTGCAGAGGCAGAAAGCCATTTTATTCTGTATTTTTGGCTTTTCAAGAGTGTAATTCCAAGCCCTGGATTTAATTCACATACTTTAACTACTTCTTCTGGCTGTTCATTTTCTTAATAGAAGTCTGAAAACATTTCTCTTACCACATGCCAGACATAGCATTTCATGGCGACAGAGAATGTGCCTCCTCTCCCTTGCAAGAATGCCAAGCCCAGAGTGTGAGATAATGAAATACTTAAGCGTTATTGGTATAGCAGAGGAGCTGTTAAGAAGGGCACTCTTACTAAGGAACACGTGGAACAGTTCAAATGAATTCCTTTCTTTTGCTTAAAATCCAATTTTCTTGACTCCTTCTACAAATGATCAGAGGGATTTTTCTTCTTTGATAACAGGGCTTCAGAATATGGAGCCAATAAGATTTCCCCACTGCTCTAGTCAGCCAGCCTCTGTAACCTCTTTCCCTATCAGTCTCTAAATCTTTACTCAGTACATGAATTGTGAATCACTGAGATTTCAAAAATATGGTACACTGTCAATAATACTACTTTGTGGCAACCAGAACAGTTCAGAGTACATTGTGTGATGCTCTAATTTTTCTTTGGGGGATTAAAGGGAACAGAATAAAGAGAGACATGGTATCCAAAATAATTTTTTACTGCTTCCCAATACAGATTATCCACTTTACCAAGGGGATATGCTCTCCATCCCCCAAGCACAACTTCTAAGTCTATGTCTACATGTTTTGGCACATGCTACATAGCCTCCTTCCTTGTTTCTTCCAAGTTATGTACTTCAAATCTATACTCAACACTCCAGAAACCATCCTTGATTAATGCTATCCTCACTAGAATAATTCCTTTATTCTATCCCATCAACACTTAAGAATCATATAACTATATAATGCTAGAGCTGAAAGGAAACTTAGAACTGTTCTAATTCCCCTCCCAAATTTTACAGAAGAGGAAATGAAGATCTATAGGTGATAAGCTGGAGTGCCTTGTCCTACATGGCAGAAAGAACTTGGAGAATGAGTAAACGTTGCAAACAAACAGATATAGACTTACTATAAGCAAAAATTCCCTAGCAACTCGAATGGGCTGCATTAGGAAACAGTAAGTTCCCCCTCCCTAAAGGTGTTCAAGCAAAAACTGAAGGACAAATTATTGGGCATATTATGGAGTGGATTATTATTCAGTTGTGGGTTAGAATAAAGAAAATATGAGATCCCTTACAGTTTTGAGATGCTATAAATCCAACCAATCTCTCTAAAATTATACAAGTTATAGTAGGGTCAAGATTAAAACAGAAATCTTCCAATTCCCAATCCAGTGTTCTTTCTATTATTTGTGTTAACATATAATGTTACCTTATTAATACTATTAATATACACTCACTTTGTTTTGTTTTGTTTACATCCATGATGCCACAAACCTACTATACCTCATTGCCCTTGTTTTTCCTTCATCAGCACGCTGCTGTATAACCTCCTATCTCTGGTTATCTCTGTTCTGTCTGCCCATGTGTCCCTACTCCCCACTTTAAAGATCAAGTCCAGGGTTGTAGAGCAGGTTCACAAACCAAATGTCTTCATTAATCAATGTGGTACAGTGGAAAACTGCACTGAAGTCGGTGGACTTATGGGCAAAGGTCTTAGTTCTGCTTATTACTCATGAGATATTGAGCAAGTCACTTAACCTTGCTGAGACTGTCTCCACCTCTGTAAAATGAAGGGGCTTGACTCGATCCCTGAGTTTACTTTTGTCTCTCATTCTATAAAACCTGTAGATTTTTCTCCAATCTGGGCCTCGGTTCTACTTGTCTTGGTTCCCAATCTGTCCATAGAGGCTTAATTAGATAAGATTGCTAGTTTGCAAAGCCTGCTTCCCAATTCAATCTATGATAATGGGGCTTCTGGTTTGTGGAAAGCACCTAGTATCATAGGATCATAGACTTAGAGCTGAAAAGAGGCCACCTGGTCTAACCATCTTACTGTACATGTAAAGTATATGGAGGGGGGAGGGTGCTCCCATCCATAGAAGCACCTGTTTACATTGACCGTGAGGTGGAAAGTCAGGGATGAAAAGAACAGGCAAAGAATATATGCTCACCTAAAAGAACAACCCACACTTTATGAACCTCCTGGGAGAAGGAGGAGTTGGAATAGCTGTTCAGAGTACAGTTTCTGTATAGACCACCAGATGGTGATCTGACCTCAAGATGCTCTAGCTCCTTTGCTCTATACAAGCAGGAGCAAGATGTTGTTCCTGAAATGTTCCTTGGAGGCCCTCTGGACATTAGAAGACAGGGACTGCCAAACTCCAAAGGTTCCAAATGTGTAAGACCGAGTTTGGTCCTGAACAACCTCAAGAGGTGGTAGATTTCCCTTCATTGTAGCTATGCTAGCAAGGACTGAATGACCATTTGTAGAGTATTTTTAATGGGTTGAACTAGATAGCTACTACAGTTTCCTCCAACTCTAAATATTCTGTGATTCCATGATAGCCTAGTCTAAGGAAATGAAAATTCCCAACAATAATTCATAACTTAATTGACTTGTGTTTGCCTTCATCACAATGAAAGTCTAATTTCATTCATAGCTTTAGATGAACCAAAAGGATTTTATGTTCATACATCTATCAAATCAAATTTTATCAAATTCATCAAATCAAATCCAAATCAAAATTACCATAGTACAAGATTAGAAGCCTAAAACAACAGGGCCGTTCAGGCAGTCCATAAACTCAGTTTGCCAGACACATGACTAAAGATAAATTGAATGAACTTGGCTTTAAAACCTTACCACTTTTAGAAAGGTCAGAAATCTCAACCTCCCCACTCAGTCTTCAAATCAAGTTCCCAGGCTAATTGAAAAAACTTTTTAGGAAAGCATTCTCCAAGCCCTTGATTTCAAATTCTCATGGGGAAAGAAAGAAATCATCTCTCACTGCCATCTCATTGCTAGATGGAAAGCTAGATAAAAGCTCTGTAGTCTAATGCTTCAGTAGGCTTATTACCAGTGGTTGCAAGGTCAAGTGCTATCTCTAATCTTTTACCAGGGGCAACACAGCAGCCTTAGTATGCATGAGGTGGAATGAGGAGGACTAGAAAATGAATCCTCAATCAAAACTGAGGCATTAACGCTTACCAAGTATTTTACCTACATTATCTTATCTGACCCTTGAAACCCTCTGAGGTTGGTAGTACAAAGAATCATCAATTGAGAACTGGATAGCACTACAAAGGCTATTTTCCAGCCCCCTAATTTAACATATGCGGAAGCTGAAGCTCAGCAAAGTTGAGTGGTTTCCGCACGGCCATCCAGCTAGTGAATGTTGGGGGTGAGATTTGAGTCCAGATCTTTCCTGATTTCAGAGGCCGGCATTTTCCATTACATCATACTGCCGCTCTGAGGCACCGACACCATCTGGGACTTGATCTTTGGGAAAACATAAAAGCACAGCAGCAGATAACAATGCCACTTTACCCACACGAACACGAGGGAGACATTTATCCCCTCGGCATAATCACAGAATCACAGAACCACAGAATGTCACAGATCACAAGGTGTCTGAGATCACCTTATCCAACCCACACCTGCATAAGAACCTCTCTACAACATACCAAATAAGTGGTCATCCATCCTTTGCAGGTTCCTAGCAGAATTACTCTTCCTCAGAAGAGTCCTTCAGATTTTAAGACAATGGTCGTGTCTCCCTTATCTCTCTTTGCCTTTTTCTTCTCCAGGCTAAATATTCCAAATTCCTTCAACCTAACTTCATATGGCAAGACCTCAAGCCCCTTGGCCATCATGTTTCCCCTCCTCTGGATGTATTCTAGCTTATCAAGATCCTCCCTAAAATACAGTGCTCAGAACTGAACAGAGATATAGATGTAGTCTAACCAGTGCAGAATATTATGAAATAATCACCTCCTTATACCTGGAAGCTATATTCCTCAATGCCACCTAAGATAATAATAGCTTTTTTTCACAGCCATATCATCCTTGATACATATTGACCTTCAGCCCACTAAAATCCCTAGATCTTTTTTTTTTCAGAAGAACTGAATGCCTTCTTGTATTGCACATGTGAAGTTGCTTTTTTAACCCAAGTTAAAGATTTTACATTTCTCCCTATTAAATTCTATCTTATCAGATTTCACCCAGAGTTCTAGTTATCAAGATCTTTGGGAATTCTAACTCTATAATACAATGTGTTGGTTATACTTCTGAGCTTAATCCCATGGAAAGCAACCCAATTTCTATCCCCTTATTTGGAAATTTCCAATTTCCATTTATATTGGAAATTTTCAATAAAGAGGCGTTGGACTTAGTAGTGTAATCTTACAATATATCTTATGAGAACTGAAAGTCTATTGCTGATCTTCTCTTTCTTAAAGAAAGTCAGTGAGAGAAATTGAGCTAGATTTTAGTGCCTCTTTAAACTAGGCTTCATTTTTGCATTTTGTGCTTCTTACTCTTGGTTATAATCTCCAATAATGATGAAATGTAAGCTGTCTGTGTTAATCCTTCCAGAGGCTGAAGTTCTGTACATTTCCTAGGACAGCCAGGAATAGATTCTTAATCTATTTTTTGCCTAACTCAACCAGGGGAATATGTGTGTTCTAAATTACTAAGACTCCCCAAATTGCAAAGGGCATCTTTGGAAACAGAAAGTTTCTTATATTCTAGATAAGCTTCAGGTGAGCAATATATCATAGCAAAAATAGCAGTTGACTAGAAACCAAGTGACCTAGACCCTTTTCACTGTTGTGCCATTTTTATAACCTTGGCCAAGTCACTTAATATCTCTGGACCTCAGTTTCCTCATTTATAAACTAGGCAACTAGATTATATTATCTTTTCTTTTCCCTTGTGGTTCTAAAATTCTGTGATTCTATCTAATCAGGATTTTTTTCTTTGTGTTTATTATTATAGTTAATTCTCAAATATCTGTGCTAATTGGGGGAGAGGTTACCATTATAATAAATTACCCCTGGCAGTGGCAAATCCAAATATCATTTCAATTTGGCTTTATAATGCCATACATACTATTTCACAAAATATTTTATGTTTAGGGTAAAACAACATATATAATGACTGACTTCAAAGCCATGATAATTAGATAAATAAATTAAGGTTTTGGGGCTCCAAAGTGATACATATAACATCAACCATAAAGTGATACAGATAACATCAACCATACTTTCATTGGCACAAAAGCCTCTGAATGAGTAATAGAGCTTTCATTGAGTAGGGATTTGAAGGTGCTCATTGGAGCTGGCATCATCAACCAAAGTGGTAAGTTAATATAGCCCTTTTATCCCTTGATATAAAGGTGATTGATGCACTAGAGGCAGAGAAATAGCCAAGCATTCTCACACATGGCCAATATGTTGATTTATTTTACCAGACTGTACAAGTTGTAAGGGAGCACTTCTCCTGAGAGGACAGGGAGAAGGGGAAGGATGGAGGGAAGGAACATTGGTGGATATTAATAGATAGGGGGGAATAATATTCTATTCATTTAATTAATGTAACTGTAAATGGTTACTAGACTAGTTTAAGTGGTTGTATTAATGTTGAATACTATTTATTGAAATATTTAATTTCTAAACAAGAAAATAGCATACAATAGTATGAAATGACAGTTAAGGAAGAAAGTCTAAATTAAGTAGTTTGGCACCAGTGGGGCAAATTTCAGAGAACACAAATTCTAAACCTCTATACCAGAAAGGCAGTTCTCAACTTAAAATAATCAGCTTGCAAATGAATGAACAATATTTCTGTTTCCCATTTCCCCTCACTGTTTTTTTGCTTCTCTAATTCAAGAGTGAGTAGGATCTGTAATTTAATCTGTTGAGGATACATCCTCCAGTTCTACAGATTACACCCCATTGGTAACAACTCTGTGAGAACTGTATTCTTTTATTCCTAGCCTTTTGTAAAAAGGAAAGCTGGTTTGGGAGGTACCTATGTTGCTCTGGTACCCTAGTTTAATGATCTAAATTGGAAGTGATTTTATTACAAATTGATATTCAAGAATTAAGGCCAAAAAATTCACCAACCTGATCAAAAGCCTCTCTGAACTTAGCTGGGTCAGTCCACAGATGACAAGCCTATATTCTGCCATTTCCATCCCCAAAGCCTTTCCAGTGTGGTAAGACTTTGTCAGAACTTGCTCTTGTCTAGCATTGACTTTGAGAACCCAAAGTCTCCTAAATGCCACAATGAGGCACTAGTACAGGGGTGTGTGTGTATGTGTATGTGTGTGTGTGTGTGTGTGTGTGTGTGTGTGCTTTATGTTTTGAGTTTGTTTTGTGGAGGAAGGACTGTATCTTATGCAAATATGTAGTTAATAAATTACTTAGAGGTGCCATCACAACCATTATCTACCCATTTTGTCACCACCACCACCACTTCATAAGCCAAGGAAATCATTGATTTTCCTGCTTGGGGCAAGGGTAGTTCTAGCATACCAAGTAGGAACACAGAGTTCATTTTCCCATAGAAATACTATTCTAAGTAGTATTTTGATATAGTAATTCATTTTGCTTGACTATGAATATCTGTTGCAGATTTCCTTTTTTTTTCTTTTAAATTGGGGAGAGGATTGGAAAGAAAAATAAATGACAATTAATTGAAAAATAAAATAAAACTTTAGATAGTCATTTGGTATAATGGAATGAGCACTAGACTAATAGAGATCCTTAATTCTAGTTCATTAGTTTTCATGTGTGCTCCATGGCTACTAAAATATCATATCTTACACTAACTGTGTCATGATATTTTGGATATTATCACAAACTAAAAATCACATATAATTTTAATACATATTTTACTTACCCAGCATACATAGTACTTCACAAGATAAACAAAACTTACCTATTACACATATGCAATAACCTCAAAAGCCTTCAGACCTTGAATTTCAAAAGAATTCAACAAAATGATTACTCTTATTGAAGGAAAACTTCACCTATGTGAATCTCCCAACTATCCCACAGTATTGTCAACTTAAACATTCAGTGCCCCACAATTTTTCACGGCAAAGCATACTGTGCCATGAACAAAGATAATTTTAAGAACCATTGCTCTAATCTAAGCCCTACCCCTAACTTGCTCTGTAACCTTGGGTAAGTGATTTTACCTCCTTTGAACTAGATAGATTAGATAGATAGATAGATAGATAGATAGATAGATAGATAGATAGATGGATGGATGGATGGATGGATGGATGGATGGATGGATGGATGGATGGATGGATGGATGGATGGATGGATGGATGGATGGACAGATGGATGGACAGACAGATAGATAGATAGATGGATGGATAGATAAATAGAAAAATGGAAAGATGGAGAGAGAGAGAGAGAGATGAGACTAGTTACCCCTTCCACATCACAACTTTCTCCAATGCAGTTTAGACATATCGCAGGTTGGCATAAGAAATTAAATTGGAATTTTGGGGGAGTTTTGAGGAAGCTGGAGATGACACTCTAAAGGCCAACTGACAACACAGAGCCTATGACCAAATACTTAACCCAAATTTTACAATAAGGTACTCTAAACACTCTATTAAAAAAAAACAACAAAGAAAAAAATTCAGACGTCTCTGGTATGACAGAGGGCCAAAAAATTTTACACAGATTTTCCAGATCACAGGGGCACCATACCCCTAACCCCCATGATATGGAAGGCATAACTATTATACTAGCTCAAGGGTGCTTAATCTGGGGTCCAGGAAATGGTTTTCCTTGGTACCAAGTAGTCTTAAATTTGATTTTAAGTGTAAAAATGCTAAACCTGTCACTTTCTTTCTATCTTCCTCTCATTTTCAGGCAGCTTGGAATTCACTGATCTCTCCCATGTCCCTTTCTGATTGTACTGTAATATGGTTTTCAAAAGATGGATGAATTTAGGCTGCTGGCCTCCTCTATATACATTTGCCAGCATGAAATTCAGATGAGTTTGCTTGTATACACAGTAGGAATGAGTTAAAAAAAAAAGCAGTGATGCTGTGTGGAGAGGATAAAGATAAAATAATCAGGAAACATAAAAAAATCGATGTCAGAGGAAAACGTAAAATCCTATCCTGATATTCACTATAGAAGAATATGAGTAAATCATACTCTTTCACACTACTTCCATACTATCCATGATGCAAATGTTCCTAGGGGCTTTGGTTCTTCCAGATGTTATTTTGTCTCAGGATTTCCACATGTATTATGTGCCCTCTCTGCCATTATGTAGCATTAGTTATGGATTTTAGGGGCACCACTCACCGTCTGGAGAAAATCTATTAAATAGAAAGTCCCTAGTTAATATCTACCTTGAACTTTTCACTCTAGTGGTCCCCATTCACCAGCCAAAAACCCAGAGGCACACAACTGCATTCTGTTGAATTGCCATAGCGGATCAAAATCACATTTTGGAACTAATTCTCTCACCTTAGAACAATTTCTTTAGTGAGTCCATGACTCAGAACTACTGTCCCAGCTTTTCCATTAACTTTATGCCTGGCAGTCTCTGTGAGCATGTCATTCATTCTCTGTTTCCCTCTAACTCTCTCTGTCTCTGTGTCTCTATCTCTGCCTGTTTCTTTCACACCCGCACATTGTTTTCCTTCCCTTTAAAATGGAAATCATACTTCACTCATTGAGGCAGGTCTGCTTCCTCTTGTGTGTGCCCCAAATGACTGCACTTGATCCATGCGAAGCACATAAAGGAATGCGAGGGTCCTAAGCATCTGTAGATATGCATAGCATGTCCTAGGTCCTCAGACCCTCATTCTATCCTACAAATTGTGGACTTTTTAGCGCGTTTTGATTGGTCTTTTCACCTTCATTTTGAGTTTGGCACAAGCTCATAAAACGTAGTCCAAAAGCGATAAACTCCTTCTGAGGTCATTTCTGCAATCCTGGGCTGTTACAGCTCTCAAACAAGGCTATGTGTGACTCACTGAGCTCATTAGCAAAGCCCTAGCAGCGATCCAAAGAGATTGAGAACAGTGACATCTAGCGGTGATGCCTCGCCTGTGTCACAAAAAAGACTCAGTTGGAAAGGGCGTGGGGGGGAGGAAATTCACAAAACCCTGTGCAAAATAGCATTTAAAATGCAAACTCCACATTTACAAACAAGAGTAAAGAGTAGGCTTTAATTGGAGAAGTTGTCTGCCTGCACATCCCAACCTCCTCCCTAGTCTTTCATTTCTGAGAACCAGAGCTAGTTGGGTTTTCTTTTTTCACTTGCCTCTCCCTTGCCAAAATTTCTTTGCCAGAGGCGGCAAACCTGATGCTGAAGCAGGTGGGTGTAGGCTCCGCAGCAGATCTGAGGGTGTGAGCCTCACTCCGCAGGAATGAGACCCAGCATGTCAGGAACAATCATCAGGCAGGAAGGCATTTGCCATTATTAAAACACGCACAGCAGATGATTGGACATCGGTCATCCAGTTGCCTCTGATAGCCAAGTTTTTACTTTATTAGTAAAGGTGCCCCTCCCTTGCATTGGCCCGCTTTTCCAGAGGCAATTACTGGATAGCCAAGAATCAGAGACGGGTAACGGGGTGTTTTGCAAATGCTGATTAAGTTAGAGTGCAAAACAAAATTACAGAGACGGAAATGCTACCTTGAGTAGAATGCTTGTTTTCTTCAAGTCAATTCCAGAAATATGGTCTCCCATTTACTAGTTGTGTGACCCTAGGCAAGTCACTCAACCTCTCTGGGCTGCAGTTTCTAATTTATAAGGTGAAGAGATTGAATTAGATGACTTCTAGGATCCATTCCCGCACTAAAGCTGTGATCCTATGACAAAAAAAAATGTTAATTGGCTGTGCCATAGGATTTTACAGGCATATTCCACATTGAACTGAACATGCTTCATGTTCCCTCATATGGATGATAGTATTTACCTCAGTGTTTCAAGGGTAAGTGTTCCTGTGCAAATCTGCCCATGTGAATCACAATCATTCAGGTCATGGTGAGTTGATGAAGTCTGTTGATGACCCTCTTAACTTAGCTAATGTAGTCCTTGAAGGACATAGAATCTGCTATGAGGCCTTCACTCAGAGTGAGCTTATTGGTATAGCCTGAGAACCCAAGATCACCTCCACACCATAATGTGGCCCCTGACGACTTCAGCAGAGGACGAATAAGAATAACTATCAAACACAAAAATTTACAATTTGTATATACAAAACTCAAGGGATAAAATGAGAGAGCTAGAAGAGGCATTAGAGATCATCTCATCTGGTCTAACCTCAATATATAAGTAAAAAAACTGAAGCACTATAGAAAATTCTTCTTTAATTATATCTCACTAACTGTGAAACTAACTGATCACAGTTAGTTAGAAAAAAGCTAAAGTAGACTAAATGTCAGAAAAAGCTTACGAACAATTTGAGTTGTTCAAAGATGAAATGGGCTTCCTCAAAGGTGGGTTCCCCTTTATTGAAGGAGGTCTTCATGCAGAAGACAGATGACCCCTAGTTGGGTATATTATAGTGTTTCTTTTATGCATAAATTGGATGAGATGGACACTGTTATCCATTCCAACACTCTAATTTTGGGATACTGTTTCCATATTTGCCATATTAAAGAAAAATCACAAACACAATAAATTAAAAAGCTCAGAACCTTGTGATGAAAACTGTGGTATAGAAATTTACGTATCTGTTTCTGCACTATTCTGTTTCAAAATACTCAGGAATCAGAGGCAGCTAGGTGGCGCAGTAGATAGAGCACCGGCCTTGGAGTCAGGAGGACCTGAGTTCAAATGTGACCTCAAACACATAACACTCACTAGCTGTGTGATTCTGGGCAAGTCACTAACCCCAATTACCTCACCAAAAATAAAAAAAATACTCAGGAATCAATTAACAAGTATTTATTAGTCACCCATGATATGCCACTGTGCTAAGAACTGGAGATACAACAAAAAAGCAAAAACCGTCTCTGCCCTCAAGAAGTTTATATGAACATGAGATTGTGATGCCCTGAATGCTCTTTATTTAGGTATTGAAGGCTGTTGATTGAAAGGTGAAAATGGAGAAATTCCTTTACAGAAAACATATTGTACAGTCATGTCCCGTTTCTCAGCTATAATTAATTGAGTAACCGAGTCACCAAATAATCAAAAGCATCCTCCAAAAACAAACTACTCCCTGAGAATGAAAAATGTTTCCAATTGCCCTGATTACCAAAACATAGACCCTACATAAATCTAAAGAGATAAGCAATAAGTACTATGGTATGCCATCAAAATATTTCATAACAGTGTTTAATACCTTTAATTTTTTAAAAGAGAAAGAGCCAATATTCAGAGATAATCTTGCCTAGATGAAAATGAGGCAAGAAAATATTTTTTCTATTTTTTTTTCCAGTTTAGCCATATGAGGTTGACTTGGGTACAATGATGATGAAGCTGTTTTTATTACCTTTGTAAAAGAACCCTCGCAGGTCCCAGGTCAATTTGTTCTATTTCACTCCCCTGAAGAAAAAAAAGTTAGTACTTGAGATCGAAAAAGTTAAATTCAATCCCCTGCAGTCATAGAATCATAGATATAGAGCTAGGTAGGACCTCAGAAATCATCTATTCGAACTCCTTCATTTTACAGATCAGGAAACTAAGGCCAGTAAGATTACAAAGCTAATCAGTGGCAAAGCTAGGATTCAAATTCATGACCTGACTCCAAATTCATCACTCATTCTTCACTACACCATGCAAACAGATATGCACATAGGTTTTGAGTACACTTTCCTAAAATAATGTAATAATTTAAAGAAGACAGGACAATAAATTGGCAAGGCGACCTTCCTGTCCCTAATGCAATCACTACCATAAATACTAAAGTGCAGTAATATCTCTGGGGCAGCTAGGTGGCACAGTGGAAAGAGTGTCAGGTTTGGAGTCAGGAAGACTCATCTTTCCAAGTTCAAATCTGGCCTCAGACACTTCCTAGCTGTGTGACTCTGGGCATGTCACTTAACCCTGTTTGCTTCAGTTTCCTCATCTGTAAAATGAGCTGGAGAAGGAAATGGCAAACTACTCCAGTATCTTTGCCAAGAAACCCCAAATGAGGTCAGAAAGAGTTGGATATGACTGGAAAACATCTGAAGAACAGTAATATCTCTAGTAATGATGAGGATACATTCCAAAGGCCCACCATGTCAAAAGCTTTGTTACTAGAGGTCTAAATGGTATAGAAGGCACAAGAATATATATATATCAGAAAGGGAGAAGCCCAATTCTGTCCCAGAGGAGGAGATTTTTCTCTCTTCTTCATTTTCCTCCTCTCCTTCATGACTTCTTGACCTCTCCAGTCAATTCCCAGCCCAGTTACGTGGCTGTGTCTCCTGTTCAGATAATAATTCACTAATAACTTCATAGATATCTGAGGGAGTTGCTCTGGACACAGGCTAAATGACTTGTTAATAGTCAAACAGCTACTATTGACAGTGAGATTTAAACCCAATGTTCTTTCTACTACTACACACTACCTACACAGTGCTACTGCCTGTGACAATGATATCTTGCCACTGGGCCTGAATGGTTCCAGAAGAGAAAGTGAGGCTGGTGACTTTGCACAACCTCATTCACTTAAATTCAATTCACTTGAAAGTCATGGCATCACCTTCCTGATGTCATGGTCTTCTTCGAGAACAAAGGACAAACAACCACGACAGCCTGTGATGATGCAATTCCCTCCTCCGCTGCTGCCAATACCACCATCACTGAGACTAGGACATTCTAATGAGCAACCACTGAGTTAGATAGGTTTGGAGGTGAAAGGCGGGGCAGAGAGAGAACTTTGTTTCAAGAGAATCTGTGAATAGATGGACAATTACAATTATGCTTTGCATTTGACTTTGTGAGGGACCTTCTTAAGATGAGAAAAATCTATATATGCACTTTCTAAATGAAAACAAACATACACTATGGAAAACTCTGGAGACCATTTCATGGGAGGTATACAAACTTTGTCCACTAAGTTCATATGGGTGATTAGGAAAGCAGAAAGAAAAAAAACCTCATAGTTCATTTTTCTCAGGCCTTAGAGGTTATCTATTAAATTCTTTTTTTTACTATGTGAAAGTCTCAGTCCTCTCTCTATCTCATCTACAAAGGCAAGGCATTCCCCCCTACATAGTGTCCTAGGATGTTGATTCAGGAGTGAATCAGATGAAAAGTTGCCATTTACTGACTCACCCTCACCAGTCCACGTAGCACCCTGAATTTTCCTGGGAGGTCTCCCAAATAAATCTTGGCCTGCAATCTGTTCCTGATTAACATGTGAGATCACATCCCAGAATGGTACACCTATACTGCATATCAATCTCTCTCTGGGACTCCAAAATATTCACTCCTTGCCAAGTCTAATTCATTATAAACAGTCTTACCTCCACACTTTTGCTCATGCTGTTTCTCTTCTGAAGAAAGCACTATCCTTTTCACTTACCCAAATCCTACTCACCCTTCAACAACCAGACAGAGTTTTACTTCTTTGGTGAGGTCTTCTATGAGTACTCTACTCTACTCTCTCTTCCCTGAGTGCCTATAGAATTTATCACACAACTTTAGCACTCAATTAAATATAACCTTGCATTATTCTCTAATTGGCTTGTGTTTTACTTTCTCCTTCCCAACTAGGTTCTGTACTTATCTTGATTCTTACTACATACCTGCCACCACGCATTGTGGGCATGCAGCAAATATGAATTGAATGAATGGAATGGAATGGAATGAAATGGACCTATGATTTCATGAGCATAGGGAAGTCCCAATGAGGAAAATCCCTCTACCAAATGCTTTGAAGGTCAACTCTGGTCCATTCCATTCATTCAACTGATAGTCTTAGATAGTTACCTGGGACACAAAGAGATTAAATGATTTGTCCAGAATCACATATTTAGCATGTGTCAAAGCTAGGAGTTGAACTCTGATCTTTCTGACTCTGAAGCCAGTCCTTTACCCACGGATATAAAAGCATTCTAGTGGGTTGAAAATGCAAACAACCAAACATCCAAATGGCCATTTTCCCAGTCTCTTTGGCCCCTTGTCCACAGAGGTCTTTCCAGTCCTGACACATTCTAGAACTATAAATCTAGATCTTAGGTTTCAAGATCCAAAGCAACCCTTGTAAGTGTAGCCTGGTCCTGGGCTACCTTCATTTGGAAAATCCCAAAGGGACTAAGTTTATTCATACTACAAAATACTGAATTATAACACCTAAGGTTCTGTGAATCTGACCCAAGGCCAGACTGCTCTATCCCATTTTTTTGGACCAGAATTATCAAGATGAGTACTTAAGAAAATAAATTCCAGAACACTGGGGTGGCAGAGAAAGGTAAAGAGAAGAGGGGCAGAAGGGTCATCTTTTTCATTCTCATCAGACATTGGTTCATCTTCACTTCCACATTATTATTCCCAGTCTCCTTCCCCATCCTCCCACTTAGCCCCCAAGTTATTCTTTTAAAATTCAGTTATGCTCTTTATCACATGTAACTCAGAGGATTAAGCCATCACTTTATAAAACTATTTCTAGACCTGACTCATTGCTGATCTGCTGTATGACTTCGTATGATTTCATCATTTGGGGTCTCTAATTACCTTTCTGTGAAATGGGAATAATGACTCTTGCCTTCCAGACACATCGCCAAAATGCTGTGGGTATTGGAAGAATATTTATGAAGCATTTTAAGATTCTTGGATTAAAAGTGACAGTGTAAATAGGCTGTGACAGTGCTGTAGAGGGCATCACTTAGTAACTAGGAACAGACTACTTTTCCCTTCTTTCACTGTGCTCCTCTGGCCTGGCTTGGAGAACACCTTCTACATTTCAGCCCATCTAAAAGGTTTACATAGTACTTTGGGATTCCCCTGGATTACAATTGTTATGAGAATGTCAGAGTGCTATCATTAATCTCTATGTTAGTCTGAGCCCTCCTCTCAACCGTCAGGTTAGTTTAATGATCCAGCTGTTGTGAGGCTGGGAAAAGGACCTTTCAATGCAGAAGGGAGACCTCCACCAAACAGACCCCCAAGGCCTGAGAAAGAATTCTGTTGATACATAGGAAGGACCAAAAAAATTAATATATAAGGGACTCTCCGAATCAAGAACTATAGATCATTTCTTGTAAGGGTGGGGAGGGGGAGCAGGAAGAGAAAGAGAAAAGGAAGAATGCTATAAAGGTCCTGACTTGTTAGTTAGCTTTTATTTTGGTTTTGGATTTAAAAATCCAAAAACAGACTGAAAACTCCATAAAAGCAAGGACTCTGGCACTTCTAAATTTTGTGTCTCTCCTACCACAGTCTCTGCTTATGTCAAGCACTTAATAAATTTCTATTGAATAAATCTTTAGTCCCGTCAAGGTGAGTGGGTAATTGCTAAGTTTAATCATCACTCTCTTAGTTTCTATCTTTTGTTTTAAGATTTCAAGGGATTTTATTATATAATCATAGATCTAGAGCCAAAAGGAAGCTAGAAACTGTCTAGTCCAAACCCTTCGTTTTATAGATAAGGAAACTGAGGTATAGGAAAGTTAAAATGACTTGTTCAAGGTCATACAGGTACTAAGCATCATAGAGCTAGACAGGACCTCCAAAGCCATCTGATTCAATCTCTTATTTTACAAGTGAAGAAACTGAGGTTCAGGGAGGGTAAGTGGTTTGTCACACAGGGAGTGAGCCTAAAGTTGGAACTTTAACCCAGTTCCTCTGAGCCCACGGTTCATGCTCTTCCACTGAGCCACACTATTACTTTCAATTTGATTCCTGGGTTTTGAGAAACATCTTTGTCACCTTGATCTATCGCAGAATTTACCACTGCAGCATTGAGCACCTATAATCTGACCTAGGTCTTCTCAAAATGATAAATATGTAAATAGGGCAAGTTTGTATTTGGCACAGATTTGACCCAATTTCTAAGTACCACACACCTCTCTCCTTAACCCACCTCATTCAGTTTGTGTCCTCAAATTGGGACTATTGCAATCAAAAATTTCTTTTTAAAATGCCATGCTGTAACATATTAGTAGGAAGCAACTAGTCTAACTGCTAGACTATTAGCCATGCTGGTGAAATGCCATCCTGTTGGTAACCATATCCATTAACTCTGCCATCGTGCTAGCCCCAACCTACCACTATTCAGGGCCCCATCTTGGAGTAGGCAGAATCACGCTCTAGAGCTTTCCTGATTCCTTCCATTCCATCAAAATTTACTTGTCCTATGTCCCAAAAACTCATTCTAAGAAAATATTATCTAAATGCCTTAGTATTATTTCTGTTACTAGGTAAAGTGCAAATATGTTTTAAGTGATTTAATGATTTAGCCTATTGGAATAAGTACCATAGGAGTTTTTGGCATTGAGACAGGCTAATATGGAATATATTTTTGGATAGGGGAGGCCTTTCAGTGTCTTTCAAACTGCGCCATACCCAGACAGCAGCCTGGTTTAGCAATGCCTGAGGCTAGCCCTGCCCATATCCCTTAAAAACTAAGCCAACTCAACCACATGGATGGGGCACATATGAAAATAAATGAAAATGTGAATGATCCAAATCCTTTTTTTTCTCTTTGGCCCTCACTACCACTCCTGGAGAACGTGCTTGCACTGTGTCTCACGGCAATTCAGCTTTAGAGTGAGAAAAAGAATACTTCCCTCCAACGGAAAAACCTACCTGCAGCTTTAATGATTTAGTAGGTGCCACTCTAACCTGAAATAATAAATACCATTATGATGTCACTGTCTCACTGCTCATTTTTAGAGCCTCTGGACCTTTCTTCCAAAAACACGAGCTTATGAATAGGACTCTGTGGTACACTGACATCTAGTTTATGGGTCAGTTCAGTGTGGACACAGAGCCAGGAGTGAGAGGCATTGCACAGGCCTTTTCCAGGGTGGATCACGATAGCCAAGTAGTCTTCCTGCTACAGAACAAAACAAGTCTTGAAACCAATTTAGGAATCAAAAGGCCAAATCTCAAAATCAGAGCTGTCATAGTTGTGTAACTGTCTCTGGAGCAGGTTGCCTTAGTGACACTCGGAGCAGGATCCCTCTCCGTCACTGGAAGAGTAGTTTGACCTACAAAACACTTCATGCTTCGAATTGACTCATGCCCATTTTCCTGAATGTCCCAGCATTTTGTATATGCGTGCGTTCCCTGGGAAACCAGCTGGGGAGAAGCAGCAGGAGCCAAGTTTCAGATACACATTTTCCACTTCCAAGAGAATGTATTTATTTGTATCATAAGGGGGAAAAAAAACTAAAGTTAATGGGATAAAGAAATGGTGAGAAAAATTATGAGCAGGAAAAAATATCTGATTCTAAAGGCAATAAATAGCCCTTGTCAGCTTCACAGACACTACAAAATAGGACCTCTCATTGACAGGATGGGTAATTACCTCAACAGTTCTTAACTTATCCTGAAACAACATACTACTCCCTCACATTCTTAATCTAACTTTCATGCTAAGCCTTACCTTCCCTGCAACACAAGGGTCGTGACTTTTATATTTAACCCAAAGTCAAAGGCACTTAAGCCAGCACATAATGTTTTATATATTATAAATGCCCAATAACTGTTTGATGAATGAATGAATGAATGAATGAATTCTTTAGAACTGTGAGTAAAAGTTCATTAAGGCATCGGGGATCAGGACTAATCAATAAGCCTAAGTAATGTCATCTCTGTGGAAATGGGATTCTTTAGGCCATCTTCACCAAGCATCACACAAGCAGCACAGAGTGAGAGTTTCCTCCATTATGCCCTGCTTCCTATTCATATAGGAATATGATATCTCACATAAAGGAAAGCTGAGATCAAGTTTCCAAGCCACATTTGATTCTCTAGGAAGTAAAGGATGCCTCTGCATAACTGTCAACTCACTCTGACCATCCTTGCCTCTTCATGAAATTTGATGTGGTTATCTGAAGTAGTTTTAGGAGACAGAGAATAAGGCCCTGCTGTCTTTGCTATTCTGAGGAACTGGCAGAAACTCTCACTCCTCATGGCTCAGGCTTTTATAAGGTACATCAGAAAAATTAAAACACAGAAATCAATGATTTGCCATTTAAGGCAAATCCATTAGCACTCTATGAAACTGTCCAGAAGGGACATAAACATGCATACATGCAAGTTGCTTATAATCTATATGAGACCACAAAGATAGTACAGTCTCAGGTAGTTTTCAAGTTTGTAAAATTTTATACGAAGCCAAAATGTCTATTGATGACTTGATTCATTTACTTTAGTCCAAACCTTTTCTCATACACAAAAAAAGTCAATTCAATGAAAAGAAAAAAGCAAAATGATATTTGTTGTGATGTAGAAAAAAACAATTGAATAACTGAATTTTTCATTTTTCAAACAGCTATTTAGACACTCAAAATATTATTGGTATTCCAAATGTAAGGTTTTTTTTTCTCTTTCTCCATTGCAAAAGGAGATTGGAAAAAGCCTCCTTATTAAAGAATGAAAAGCATTTGATGGGAAAATGAGCTTACCAAGATCTTGATATGAGATAGAGGGAAACCATAGTATCCAAAGGCTTTTGTAGATGCAATCAACAAGACAGCAAACAGACACTTGATGGAACAGATCTTCTTGACTTTCTATAGTGACCTATTTCATTAGTAACAACAGCAGAAGTACAACATTTGAACTCTTACCACCTCAGTCTTATGTAAGGACATGGCAATAGCACTTGACAAAATGAAATTAGGAAGAGCACCTGGACCTTATCAGATAGGTAGAGGAGATCTATGCCAGAGATGACACAGAATTTTAAAGTCATTCAGGAATCAGTTCCAAAAGAGATTCCAAAAGAATATGAAAGGTCACAGATGATATTTTTGTCTCCCCCCAACAAATATTTTCCAGTAATATGTCAACAATAACCCATATGGATATGTTCTTATCACTATAAAAATTTTACTAGAAAGGACTATGCATATGCTGAAGGTATCTTTGATGCAAATATAAAAAAGGAACAAATTGACTTTTGTGGATAATTTTCTACAACAGGCCACAACTTTTTAGTCATGTAATTACAAAGTTTTACTATTATCTTTTCATGTAAGTATAGAAATTATAAAAGCCCCTTGTGTATGGTCCATTGATTTTTTAAAAAGCATTTAACTTGGGGCAGCTAGGTGGCACAGTGGATAGAGCACTAGCCCTGAAGTCAGGAGGACCTGAGTTCAAATCCAGCCTCAGACCAAACACTTGACACTTACTAACTGTGTAACCCTGGGCAAGTCACTTAACCCCAATTGTCTAAAAAAAAAAGCATTTAACTCAATAAGACACAATCTAGCCTTAAAAGCTTCTCACACAATGTGTTTCTTACATGTATTTAAATTGTTGAAGATTCCACAACAAACACTACTACAATATTTGCTGTACAACTTGTTAAGTATTGACATCATAAGAAGATATATACTCACCTTAGGTATTTGCCCACATCATGTAGGAAGGATGTCTTAATCAGGGTTCCAAAAGAAAAAAGATTTCTTGTTGATAGAAAATTCTCTTTATGTTCCTTTTCATGTGTAATATTATAATAATTGCAACTATCCCAGAAATCCTATAAAATCTTTTCAGTGAAATTCAACAAATTCAACAAATATTTAAATGGCTAATATTTGCTCAGCATTCTGCAGGGTGTTAGGGATATATTAGAGTTTACATTTTTCTGGGGTTCAGAGGAGGAGAGGAACATAGTAAGTGAATACAAAATATATATTCAAACTAATGCAAAGTAACTTCAAACTGTGGAAAATGCTTATACATTAGGGTATCAGGAAAGACCTTGTTTAGAAGGTGGTACCTAAGCTGTACTTTGAAGGAAGCTAGGGATTCTACAAGGTAGAAGTGAGAAGAGAGTACATTGAAAATGTGGAGAATCACTTGTGCAAAGACATAGAAATTAAGACGTAGAATACAGAATGCAGGGAAACAGCTGGTCGGGCAGTTTTATTGAAACAGAGAATGCATTGCTGGAAATATAGATGGGATCCATATTGTTAAAGGCTTTAAGATTTTGAAATCCCTAACAATTCAAAAGAAATTGATTTAACCATCCATATTTCAAAAACAATGTGAATGAAAAACTTCTGTTGCTCAAGTTAACATTCAGCTTGTTAAGTAGACTATTGAGTTAATACGTAAACCCATATGCAGCAATATCTTGGACAGGTGCTACAGATGGCCAACCTACTAGGTCCATAATCAAGAGGAGGAAGTAGGGGTGGATCATATTTGAAAAGTTTCACAGTGTTTTTTTAATAATCTTAAACTGCTTTCTGCAAATCAACAGTTATATTCCCCATCTCTTTAATATTACTGGTTTCCTATTGATGTTACATAACTTTGAAATATGGAATCATATTAGAAATGCCCAAATTTCAGGCAATCCAAATGTCAATGGAAAATTGTAGGCTTGAAGCAAATGGTATACAGTATATTATAAACAATGACTCGATCAAGAGAAATGACCTAGAAGACAGTATCAGGAACATATATCAACAGAAATGGAGGTGGTCAGCCCAGGGAAAGACATCCTAGCAACTTCATCCTAGCAGATGATAACAGAGAGGGATAGCTGGCCCTGAAGAGTCTGGACAGCTGAAGCCCAACAGATGTTTGCAGAGAACAACCCAATAACTACAAAACTAGTAGAGATGTAGCCCCAGCAGATAACAGCAGATGACAGTACCAGAAGATAGTCTTTTTAGTGATAAGTTAATGGATGTAAGTCACTGCAGTTGACCTTCACTTTGTATGGTACAATTATTTGACATTTTGTCTTATTAAAAAAAAGAAATTATTTAAAAGGGTGGAAAAAAGAAATGGAGGAGCCACATAGCAAAACAATAGATATCGCAAGTACTAGGCTGGTATTCTTGAGATACTAAAAGCGACAGAGAAAGTTTCTCTTCTACTACTTAGGACTTAAGGAAGAACATAATAAAAATCAAACAAAATGAAAAGGCTTCAATAAGTTGCAATCAACCTCCAGAGAGGGTATAGTAACTAGATTAAGATTTCAGATCCATCCAACTAATCATTCACAGAGGCTTCGTGGTATAGTGGAGAGTGTGTTGAGCCTGGTTTCAGGAGAATCCTGGGTTTGAATCCTACCTTTGACAATAACTGGTTGTAGGACAGCAAATGGCCATTTAACTTCTCTGATCTGCTTCTTCATCTATAAAATAGAAAAAATACTACCAGTGGTAGCTATCTCAGGGTTGTTGAGAAGATTACATGAGATGTAACATGTAAAGTATCTGCTTAACCTTAAACCATTATATGACAGTCAGCTCTTATGATCTCCATTACCTAATGCCCTCTCTCACTGGTACAGAGGGTAGAGAAAAAGAAGGCACAGAGTTATATTTGGGTCAAATTATCATATGGAGCTCAGTATTTAAAAGCAGTCAGCCAACTAGCATTTGTTAGGCTCCTACTATGTTCCAGGAACTGGAGAAGGAAATAGCAAACCACTCCAGCATCTTTGCCAAGAAAGCCCCAAATGGGGTCACAAAGAGTTGGACATGACTGCAACAACTGAACGATGAGAAAAATATATGCCAGGCACTGTGCTGAGTGCTAAGAATGGAAAAACAAAGACAGTCTCAGCCCTTGGTGAGCTCCAAATCTAATGGGGGAGACAGCATGTGAACAATTATGTACCAACAAGATATACACAAGACAAATTGGGTATAATCTCTGAGGAAAGGCACTAGCATTAATGGGCACCTTCTTGTATAAGATGAAATTTTAGCTGGGACTTGAAGGAAGCCACAAGGTAGAAATGAGAATGGACATAGTTCCAGGCATGAGGGAACAGGAAGTAAAAATGCTCAGAACTAGGAAATAGAATGTCATGTTCAAAGGACAGCAAAGATGCTTGTGTCCCTGGATCACAGAGTACCTGGAAAGTAGTAAGATGTAAGAAGACTGGAAAGGTCTGAAGGGCATTAAAAACAAAACAAAAGATTTTGTATTTGATCCTAATGGTAATAAGGAGCCTCTGAAATGTATTGAATAGGGAGGATGACATAGTCAGATCTTTGCTTTAGGAAAATCTCTTTGATAGCTGAGTGGAGGATGGAACAGTGAGAAGAGATTTGAGGGAAGGGGATCAACTAGCAAGCTACTGCACTATTACAGATATGGGGTGATGAGGGCCAATACCAGGGTGGTAGCACTATTAGAGAAGACAAGGGGTTGTGTAGGAGAGATGTTCTGAAGGTAAAATCAACAAGACATAGTAAGCTATTAGAAATAGGGGGAAGGTAGGTGATAGAGAGTAAGGAATTGGGTTGTGAGCCTGGGTTACCAGGAGAATGTTGGCACTCCCAATAGTAATTAGGAAGTTAGGAAGAGAGAAGGGTTGGGGGTGGGTGGGTATAATGAGTTCAGATTTGAACATGTTGAGTTTAAAATGTTTATGGAACACCCAGTTTGGATGTCTAATAGGCAGCTGGAGACGTGAGACTGCAGGTCAGAAGAGAGATTAGAGATGGACAAGTAGACCTGAGAGTCATCTGCACAGAAATAATTAAATCTGCAGGTATGTAGATCTGACATCCCTGAGCATCATCGAAAATCTTTGAGGTCTGCTAGTCAGATATCAGCAAAAAAGAAATTGGAATTTCATATGAATTGCAAGGTCTCCTAAGATAGGGTAAACAAAACAAGGACCTACCCAAGGGAAAGAGATTGCCAAGTGAAATATTACAGAGGGAGAAGAGGAGGAGTCCCAACACAGAGTCCTCAGCAGGTGTGACGTGGATGAATACTCAGCAAAGAAAGCAGAAAAGGCGTGAGAGGTAGGAAGAGAACCAGGACAGAGTAGTGTCATGAAAACCTAGAGAGAAGAGAGAATCAAGAAGAGGTAACGAGCAATATCAAAGGCAGGTCTATTTGGTAACTCCTGTGTTCACAGCAAGAATTATGGCAGGATCAGGACAGCTAGGTGGTGCAGTGGATGGAGCTCCAGCCTTGGAGTCAGGAGGACCTGAGTTCAAATCCGGCCTCAGACACTTGACACTTACTAGCTGTGTGACCCTGGCCAAGTCACTTAACCCCATTGCCTAACAAAAAAACAAACAAACAAACAAAAAAAGAATTATGGCAGGATCTTATGGTCAATACCTTTTACATGGTTCTGGGAAAAAGATTTGAGAAACAGAGTTCCCATCTCAAAAGGTTATTTCCATCAGTGAATGTCAAAGTGTGTCCTCAAGTCTGAGTGTGTCCTCTCATTATCCTATAAGTTTGTCTAAGACACAAAGTTGACATGCATTAGCATCTAAGAGAGGTTCTAAGTTAGCTCAGAGAGATGGTTAGGGGGTGTATATGTTTGTATGCGTATATGTGCTGGGGATGAGTAGTATTTATTATAAGTAATTTCACTCCTAGCAATTCTCCAATGGCAACTTGAAGATACCTGGCTGATCTGCTCCCAGAGGGAATGAGGGACACAAAAGAATTCCATCATCTAGAGGATAACTAACTGACTCTGGAGTGTGTAGACTTGACACCTCTAGGCATCAGAAATCCTTTGAGGTATGCTAATGAGATACCAGCAAAAGAGAAATTGGGATATCATATGAATTGTAAGAAGTCATGAGACAAAACAAGGACCTACCAAAGGGAAATTAAGTTCTCCAAGTTCTGAGATCAAAGATTTAGAGTTGGAAGGAAACTTGGAGATCATCATATCTAAACATTTCATTTTGCAGATGAGAAAACTGAGGCACAGAGAAGTTAAGTATTTGCCCAGGATCACACAGCTAGTAAATGTCTAAGAAGTCATTTAAATCCAGATCTTCCAGAGTCTAAATCCATTGCTCTCTCCACTTTACTGTGTTTCCTATAATTTCTTTAAGTTCAAAGTAGGTTGTACCATTCCTCCACAGAGCAAAGTAGGGGGTGGAGTTTGAATCCCCAAGCTCCAAATCTAATTAATAATCCTCTCCATTCCACTAAGGTTCAGTACTTTTCCATTTCTCTGTCCTCTTGAGAGGATGGATTGCCTTCTGGAGCACCAGATGTGAACAATAAATTATTTTTTAAATACAATCTCCAAACTCATCTGAGAGTTGTCATCTCTATCTAAATCTTAGAGGTTTGAGGATTCCTGGGAAGGAAAGAGTTAGCACCCCCTACCCTTCCTATCCTAGTTCCAGAATGTCAATGGATTCTTTAGATCCCACATCAAGCTCTCCAAACACATCCCCAGCTCCCAGGGTGGCCTCATTCATTGCTGTTTCTCCTCCTTAAGCCAGCCACCTGCTATTGGACAATCCCTCATACGCTCAGCAGTCTTTGTTTTGTCCACTTTGTCTTATGGCATTTTGCCATTCAAATGAAATCCCAGTTTCTCCTCTGCTCATCTCCCATGAGCAAACTACATCAGGTCTCATTAGAGACCTTCTGATGACTGGAGGTGTCAGGCCTCCATGCCTGGGGCTCAGCTAAGTGTCCCCACCTGGCCTTGAATGTGTCTCAAAGCACCACCTTATAATCTCAGGTCTCTATCTTCTTATAATCCAAATTATTTACTTTTCATGACTTCCCTCTTATAATATTGTTGCAATAGAACTTAAAAGTATGCTTCCTTTGGAACCAATTAACACTAGATAGGATGTATCTATATTATGATATCATAATCATTCATATGCAGACAGTCCTTGACTAACTGTTATTTGACTTAGTCTAGTTGATAACAACAACCACCATTGATTAAGTGCTTATTATGTGCCAAGCAACCAGTTAAGCAATAGTCAATAGTAAATAAACATTTATTAAATACCCGTGTGCCAGACACTGTGCTAAGTTAAGTGCTAGGGATACAAATAAGAAAAGGAAGTAGTCCCTGCCCTCAAGGAGCTTACAATCTAATAGGGAAAGACAATAAACAAAAGGAAGATGGAATGGTCCTCCCCTTCCTAAGTCACCCCCAAAGTGCATTAGAGAGTATCCTGCATGGGAAAGTATACTGAATAGGGTCATGATGTTCTAGAAGCAAATCCAAGCAGAAGAGCTGGTAGCAAATTGAAGAATTCCTTGAAAATCCTGAGTCTGATAGATAGATAGACAGATAGACAGATAGACAGACAGACAGACAGACAGACAGACAGACAGACAGACAGATAGATAGATAGATAGATAGATAGATAGATAGATAGATAGATAGATAGATAGATGGTAGAGGGCACAGGGTGAGTTGAAGATGAAGGGGTGATATCTGGAAAATAAAATTAAGGGGTGAGAGGATTATACTGAGAGAAAGAGAAAGGGAGAGGTAGAACAAGGTAAATTATCTCACACAAAAAAAAAAACAGAAAAGGCTCTTACAGTGGAGTGGAAACAGGGGAAGGTGAGAGGGAATGAGTGAATCTTATTCTCATAGGATTTGGCTTAAGGAGGGAATAACATACACACTCAATTGGGTATGGAAATCTGTCTTACCCTACAGGAAAATAGGGGAAGAAGGAGACAAGAGAGCAGAGGAATGATAGAGAGGAGGGCAGATTGGGAAAGGGGGTAATCAGAAGCAAACACTTTGAGGGGGGACAGGGTCAAAATAAAAAATAGAATAAATGGGGGCAGGATAGGATTAAGGGAAATAGAGTTAGTTTTTCACAACATGACTACTATGGAAGTGTTTTGCGTAACTGCACATGTACAACCTATGTTGAGTTGCTTGCCTTTTCAATGAGGGTGGGTGGGGAGGGAGGAAGGGAGAAAATTTGGAACCCAAAGTTTTAAAAACACATGTTTAAAAAAAAATGTTTTCACATGCAACTGGGAAATAAGAAATACTGGAAACAGGGTACAGAAATCTATCCAGCCCTACAGGAAAGTAGAAGGGGAAGGGGATAAGAGAAGCAGGGAGAGATAGAAGGGAAGGCAGACTAGGGGAAGGGGTATTCAGAATGCATGCCATCTTGGGGTGGGGGAGGGGCGAGATGGGGTGAAAATTTGGAACTCAAAATCTTGTGGAAGTAAATGTTGAAAACTAAAATAAATAAATTTCAAAATGCAAGAATAAAATAAAATGAAATGAAATGGAAAAAAAGAAAAAAGAAAAAGAAAATCCTGAGCCCTCAAATAAAAGGAAGCTTTGGGGCGAGGGTATTGTTCCACCTTCCAGCCCTCCAATCACAGGACCAAATGCAAAGAAAGGCCAAAAATGTGATCCTCACATTCTAATTGGGGAGCTCCTCAGCGAGCTCACCTTCAAATGTGGGAGATGACATGCAAACAACAATGTGCACACAAAATATGTACCATGTACCTGGAAGATAATCCCAGAAGAGAGGCACTAAGAGAGGGGAAGAAGGCAACTTCACCAATTGTCTGTCTCCTCCATCCGGCCATTTTATGACTGTACCAATGAGGGAAGCATACAATCTGTGATACATGTTTACTGATGTGGTCCAGAGCTCAAGATATATATTTCCCCCATTCCAGACTTTATTCCATCTTCTCAGACAGCCAGTCAAAATACCGCCCTCCATTGAATAGCTTCTCTCCAAGAGTTCTCTTAAATAAATTAAATTAAATTTTACATATTTTATTACTGTATTGAATGTAAAAAATAGCCCTTTTCATTTATAGGGACTAGAGCTGTGATATCACTGATATATGGAATTCTTGAGCAAGGAAACTTCTTACCACTTCAGGTCAGCATCTTCTCTGAAGCTTTCAATTTTAAACAGGTGATTAGAGAACTAAGAGATTCAATGATTTGCCCAAGGTCACACATCTTTCTGGCTCTGAGACTGATTTTCTGTATATCATTTATAGTCTGTTAAAAATGGCAGTCATAGTTGATTCTATAAAAATTTGGCATCAGGCTCTTAGTCAAGAAGAGAACATACTAACAGCCTTATGGGGTTATCATGAGGAACAGACTCTACAAACCTTAAAACACTATATAAATGTGAGCTATTTTAATCCCCTATTATTACATTGTTTCTTTGGGAAAGTCTGATCATTTCTCCATATAGAATCTTTCAAAGAAAGTTACTTACTGTAAGTTTACAGACCTGTCACTGACTGATTTTTAAAAGGGAAGGGAAGGCAATAAGCATTATATAGCACCTAGTGTGTGCTAGGCACTGTGCTAAGTGATTTTTATAAATATCATCTCATTTGACCCTCACATCAATCCTGGGCAGTAAGTGCTATTATTATCTCTATTTTGCACTTGAGAAAACTAAATCAAACAGAAGTTAAGTGACTTGTCTAGGTATATGTAGCACATACACCTGTTAGCTGTTTGTATCTACACATACAGCTAGCAGGTGTCTGATGATAGTTGTGATGTGATGTTGGTTGTAGAGTCTTCCTGACTCTAGGACCAGTGATTTGATCACTTCACCACTAGCTTCCTCACCCTTTTCTTCCCCTGGCTCCTTTCAATTCCTCATTGATCTTATTCTCCATCATTTTAACCACTTTGGTTTTCCTTAGAGCCCTACTCAAGTTTTTGACTAATATAAGGAAGACAAGAATCCAATGATAGTTGGGGAAAAAATTAAAATAAAATAAAGCAATAGATAAAATAAGGAATATACACAACAGATAATTCACACTCCTAAACATATCCAATCATAGCCTGGAAAACCTGGAACCATAACATAACTGACTGTATAATCCATGCATTTCACAAGTGTCAGGAATCAATTTGTGACTGAAGATGCTATTATATATTTTGCATAGAAATAAAATTTGTTATTATGATCTTTTGTTTTGGTTTTCCATGACGTAGCAGCTTTTCAAAGATGGTCTCCCTTCAAACAGGCTATTTTTAATTGCAGTTCTCTTGTTCAATGCATTTTAATGAATGCTTTCTTTTTGTATTTTTCACCCTGAGGCCAAGGGATCAGGAGGAGCCCAATTTTATAAATAAACAAAAGGTGGTGAGATTTTCAAGCAATGGCCGCTGAAACTTGTCAAGAGAAAATATGCAGATGGCTAGCCCTGTATGTAAAGCAGTTACTCCTTTCTAGGAAGGCTGGTTGTATAGTAGCAGAGGCCAGGCCTAGACTGGAAGAGGCTGCCACCTAAGGCATTACATAGACTAGGCCAGGGATGTGGAACCTGCAGTCCCAAGGCCACACGTAGCTCTCTAGGTCCTCAAGTGGAGCCCTTTGACTAAATCCAAACATCACAGGACAAATCCCCTTAATCAAGGGATTTGTTCTGTAAAATTTGGAGTCAAAGGACACACCTAAGGACCTAGAAGGCCACATGTGGCCTCAAGGCCAAAGGTTCCCCACCCCTGGACTAGGCAGAGGGGTAAGGGAGCAACAAAGAAGACTCTTTCATCTGATTTTTTTATAACTACTAATATTTTAATGCCATAAAACCAGCTTTTCATGGCATGCATCTATTTATTTTGTGATAAAGTCATGCTACATGTATCAGAGTAAAATGAGATTGTATGCTGCAAGGGGAAACATGCTGGATCTATAGCCAGAGGACCTGGGTCCAAATCTCAGTTCTGATACCTACTACACATTTGACTGCGGAAAAGTCACTTAATGTTTCTGGGCCTCAGTTTCCTAATCTATAAAATGAAAGCGCTACATGACCTTTGCAATCCTAAATATGTGATACTATGTTCAAAGCCTTCTGTGGATGATAATACAAAGAGCACAATTCCAAGTCTTGTCTTTGTGGCACAAATGCCTTAATTTTAGTCCTGAGAGCTACATATACAAGTTGAGGATATATGCATGGGTATCCTCAGTTACAGAAAAAGAGAGATGGGGCGGAGCAGGGAAGGAGGGAGCGGGGAGAGAGAGACAGAGACAGAGACACAGAGAGAGAGAGAGAGAGAGAGAGAGAGAGAGAGAGAGAGAGAAACAGGGTTTCTGTGAGCCTAAAATGAAAAAAAAAAGTAATGTGATAGGTAGTTGGCAAAAATTAAAGCACAATCTAAAATGTCATCTTTTATATATGGATAATTACCTATTTGTGACTATTTTGTAAGCATAACAAATACTTAGTGATTGATATCTAAAGTCCTAAATTTATTTAAAATTAACATGCTGGATAAAAGGGAAGAATATGCCATGCTACAAGCAATATTTTGGTCACGTTTAAGAAAATTCATTTCATTCTCAAAGGCACAAGGCAAATCTTCAAAAAAAATTTTTTCTGAACATAGATTTTTTTTTCTTTCTCTTATTTCTAAAGAATATTTAAACAAGAAGCTCATATTCACTTTTCTATGATATTATCTTGGAATTATCTTGAATACCAACTTTTTAATCTCCACCTCATTGACACGTTAACTCTCTTAAGCCAAGTACGATCAGTCTCAGTATTTCACCATTCTCACAATCATTTTCAGTGGGTTTCAATCTGTGAAATGCCCAGGATCATGTTCTAAATGGGAAGTCAGCCAGTAGTTCATCAATTAATATGAGCTCCCTCTGCTGGCTAATGGGAATTTTGGGGAAAATTGCATAGAAAAAGATTCCTGAGCTGATAAGATTTCCTAAGAATTGATCAAGTAATAAAGAGAGAATGACTTTGGTTTTTAAAAAGGGGATTTATCTGAGACTAGTATATTGTTATCAATTGGAATCTTTGTCTCTAGGGCATCCCTTGGTGTGAATTGTTTTGTACTTTAGGTCAAGACATGAATTCATTGATGCCTGTACTCTCATTGTGCAGATAGAAACCATGAGATTCTTGACAATGTTTTTAAAAAATTAATCCAGCAGGGAGTATCTATATCCTCAGATACAACTCAAAGAGGCTTCCTTTTTGTTCTTTTGGTATCTCAGGAGTACAATTCAAGCTGTCCATTTTTTCCTCTAGCTCTCAGTAGATGGACTGTGTACCATAGAATTTAATACTGTAGGATAGCTTATAGATCATCTAGTCCTCCCTCCCTCCACCAAAAGTTTATAGATGAAGACCAGAGAGGAGAAGAAACTTGACCAAGCTCGTAGAACAGTAGAAACATGATTCAAATTCAAGTCCTTTATTCCAAATCCAGTCTTCTTTCCAATATACCACACAGCCTATATGAGACCAATCCATCCCCTCCTCTAGTCCATCTAGTCTATGCCATCAATAATGTCTTTTGCCTAAAGACACACATGAAATATATTAAGCAAATAGAGTTAAGTGAAAAGGTTATTCTGGGCAGTGGAGATAGCATGACTAAAAGTACAGAGATAGAAAATCACAGGTATAGAAGAAAATGCACTCCAGTTGGGTAGATGTATAACATGGAAGAAGCAACAAAGCAGAGGGGATGGAGAACTGGCTTCAGAATCAGGAATATCTGGGTTTGAGTACTACCTCTTACCCACAGTGACAGTGTGACCCCAGGCACCTCATTTAACTTCTTAGTTAGTGTCCCAAGCAACTCTCTAAGACTCTAAGGTACATAGAAGGTGCCAGTCTTCAGAATAATCTAAAAGACTTATATGAACTGATGCAAAGTGAAGTGAGCAGAACCAGGAGAACATCGTTCATAGTAACAGCAATATTGTACAGTGATCAACTATGAATGACAGCTATTCCCAGCAATACAATGATTCAAGACAATTCCAAAGGACTCATGATGAAAAATGCTATCCACATCCAGAGAAAGAACTGATGGAGTCTGAATGCAGATCAAAGCATAGCTTTACTTTCTTTATTTTTTCATGGTTTTTTCTTTTGTTCTGTTTCTTCTTTCACAGCATGACAAATATAGAAATGTGTTTTACATGATTGCATATGTGTTACCTATATCAAATTGCTTACCATGCTAGGGTATAAATAAGGGAGGGAGAAAGTTTGGAACCCGAAATTTTTAAATTTTGTCTTTACATGTAATTAGGAAAAAATAAAATACTATTTTTTTAAAAAAGAAGGTACAAATATTCATTGTTGGAGGGAGAGTTCCTAATACTGATGAAATCACAAATCCAATCCCATCTCCATAATGTATTATAAGCTCAAAGCTGAAAGGGACCTCATTGATAATATTATACAACCTAATTCTCTCTATGTCATAGACAGCAAGTAGTCATCCAGCCTTCTCTTAAAGACTTCTATTGAAGGAAAACCCACTTCTCCTGGAATCAGCCTACTCCTCTTTTGAATTGCTCTAGTCATTAGTAAGTTTTTCCTCATATCAAACTGAGTTTGTCTTCTCTGCAACTACTCATTATTCTAGTTGCTCCCCTTGAAGGCAGGGCCGAGGGAAGCAGTTTAAGATAAAACTAGAAATGTAAGGTTAGGCTAAGTCATGAAAGATCGTAAATGGCAGGCAGAGTTTAGACTGTTTCAACATGCAAAATAGAGATATCAAATATTTATGAGCACTGAGTTAAAATAGTCAGAAGTGTGCCGTAGAATGAGTAATCAGGCAGCTATGAGGAGAATGGGTGAGAAGACAGAGAGGTTGTTATAAGAAAAATTATTGGTAAAGAAACTATTGAAAAATCTAGATGTAATGGGGAACTTTCACAGAGTAGTAGGAGTAGAAATGTGATGTTTTGGAGTTGGATAGAGCTTAGCAATTAACTGGATGCTAGGGAGGATAGGGGACGGATTTAAAGATGGTACTGAGATTTTGAGTCTGGTTAACAGGGAATTGTGTCATTAACAGAAATAAGGATGTTAGAAGTAGGAGCAAGGTTTAGAAGGGCAAACAATAAATCTATTTTTGGACATGATGCGTTTCAGCTGCTGGTGGTAAATCCAGGCAGAACTGTCTAATAGATAGTTGGAAATGTGGGTCTATGACTTAGGAAAGAATTCAAAAGTAGGGTGATAGATTTGGTATTCATACATCTAGAGGCAATAGTTAAAGCCATTAGAGTAAAAGAGATTATAGATGGAGAGAAAAAAAAAGGACCAAAGAAAAACTCATGGAATGACAATATTCACGGGGCAGGAGTAAGAAGACTTAGTAACAGAAATAGTGAAGGAACAATGAGTACCCATGAAAGGTTAACGTCACTGGGACCAGTGGAGTTTTCACAGGCAGAGCAATCAGCACAGTCAAATATAACAGAAAGCTCAAAAAGGATGAAGACTGAAGATAAAAGACAATTGGATCCATCAGTTAGGATATCATTTCTTCAAAAGAGCAACTTCAGTAGATTGTTGTGGAAGAAGATAGGCCTCAAAATGTTAAAGAGGGAATATATGGGGGGAAAGTGGCAACAGCACATGTAGGTGACCACACAGCAAGTGGAAAAGGAAGGTATAGGGACATAACTCAAGTTAGTGATGGGACCTATATATCTTTTAGGTTATAAGTACTTTCTTTTTGAACTCTGAAAATAGAGTTAGGAATCAAATTAGGCTAATAGCATTTCTCCTATTGTTTTTTAATAACTGTACAAGATGACTCAGCTTTCCATGAATACACTAAAGTCCTGCTCTATAGTTCCCTTAGGGCATGTCTTGAAAGCTAAGTCAGCAGAACGTGAACTCCAGAAGGCCCTTTCCCAAAAAGGATGAATTGTACATTCTTCAACCAAGGACTAACTTAGCTAAGTTTGGAAAAGCTCTTTACCAGGTTGGCCTCAGAGCGATTAATTATTTAGCCACTTCAACCCGTAAAATCTATCTGTTAAGTCCTAAAGGGATTATGACAAGTGTTGGCACTCAAAAAGAATCACACACAGCTCCTTAAGTGATTAAAATATAGAACAATTGGGCATTACTTACCTTGCTTAAGCAGTAGCTAATTGAAACTACTTAATCAACTTTGGGGGAGAGTGGAAGGAAGTTAACTATTTAAGTGAAGGTAAAATATCCAATCCATTTAATTCATTTTGGAAAGTCTGAAGCTAAAAGCAAATAAAACAAAACAAATATATCATCACTGGCATCATCAAAGATTTAGAATTGGAAGGTACCTTAGAGATGATGGAAATATTCATGCTTATGCATGAACACTTTCCAAAGTCTCTTTTTGTTATTACTCAGAGCAATGGAAATATAAAGGGCTTGGGGAGATGGGGTTTGAGGGGAAGTACCTGTGAGGCAGGAATCCAAGGTGAGGCCTCCAGCTAGTGTGGTGAATTTAAAAGCCTGGGGATAGGCAAAAGCAAACTGCAGTGTTGTGACAACCAAATTGTACATGTTTTGTTTTGTGGTCTTTTTTTTCTAGCCTGTGCAAAGAAATACCGCACTACCAAGGCATAAAAGTTTAGAGTAAGATAAGCTTGCTGTTAAAAGTATAAACAATATCCCTGAATCATTGTAGCATCTTAGTTTCTCAAGTTGCTTTTGCATAAATTATCTCATTTGATCCTTACAATAAAGATGTGAGGCAAGGAGGGAAGGGTATTTTCACCCAAGAGAACTCTGAGGCACAGAGAGATTAAGGTCCCAGTTTGCTAATAGTAATCAGAAGTAGAGCTCTGCTTTAGTACATTCAACTCTCTTCAAAGAACATAATCTACACATAAACTACTTTTGGTAATAGATTTCTTTGTTAATACATACAATATAGTCCATGATAGACAAGCTCCCTCTGCCAGGAAAACCTTTGTATTTCCTCTTTTTGATTTTCATTGGCACATTCAGCTCAGGTTTAGGATTTCATTAATATTACTATTATAGCCCTGTTTACATTGGGCCTGAATTATAATGTGATTTGAAGTCGATGGGAGCTCCCTACTCTGAATGGCCTCATTCTCTTGGCATTCAACCTTTTCTTATTACTTTTCTGAGCATACTGGTATTTAAAGGAGCATCGGTAAAAATATAAATCGGTTAGTGCTGTTATCACTGACGTTACTGGTGATTAGAATCGTAACAGATTATTTAGCTTTTCTTGAATTATATATGGGCATGGCACATGCGGCATTGTGGACAAAGCAATGGACTTGAAGTAATTTATAATACTTCAATAGACACTAACTAGATGTGAGAGGATGGGCAAGTCACTTTTTTAGCCTCTCAGGCTCAAGTTTCTCATCTGTAAAATGGGGATAATAATAGCACCTCCTTCATAGGTTTGTCTGACGTTCAAATCAGATAATACATATAATGTGCTTTGCAAGCCTAAAAGCTCTCTATAAACTTTAGCTATCACTACAGTTGTTATGTAATGGAATGTAAAAGTTTTTTATCAAACACTTACTATGTCTCTCGCACTGTGCTAAATTCTGGGAACCAAATGCAAAATCCACCCAGTCTCTGCTCTCAAAGAATTCACATTTTGATTGGGAAGACAAAACATATAGGAAAATTTCAACATTTTTTAAATGTTTTGTATCTCTGTCACCTAGCACTGAGCCTTGCACATAGTAAGTGCTTAATAAATCTTTCTCAAGTTGAAGTGTCCAAAAATGGCCATAAATATTTTGAAATAGAATGTAAACAATGCTTTCTTCCTTCTTCTCATTTCTTGTTCGTATTTTTTGTCTGGTAAATCTGAGTTGCATAGAACCTGTCTTTCTCATGATTTTGTGAATAAAATTTATCTCCATGGCCCCCACCAGCCAAACATTGACTTTCACAATATCCATTGTCTTCATATACTTCCCAAGATGCACCAGAGTACTTGACTAAGGAAAAGAGACTCCAATTTGATGCCTACTTTCTGAAAAAGAAAATTAAAAGTTCCTGTTTTCCTTTGGACATAAAAATATAAACCGAGTAGTGGTAAATAATCTACCCCAATGTCTACTGACAAAGGCTAAGAAAGTAGAGGTCTAAATAAACAGCTTCAGCAGAGCTTTCCAAACAAAGACTAGCAATTACTGATGAACCTGGGCCACATCTGTGGCCATGCCCTCCACTATGATCTGGGATGCTCATCCCAGGTGTATGAAAGGATGACAGGGTTTCTCATCTGAACAGGCAACCATGTTCAGAGAAATGCTCGCTCATCCTTAGGAAAAACTGCCACATGGTCACATCCCACATGAGACAATCTCCAACATCAAGTCACAAATCCTGGATTAGGGGTCAGGAAATCTCGGTTCTAGTCCTAGGTCTGCCTTTAACTTAACTGAGAGGCCTTGGGAAAAAAATGTGAATTCTCTGAGCTTCACATGTAAAATGAGGTATTAGGACTAAGTGATACCCAAAGCCTATTTCCGCTCTAAATTCTATGACTACACATTCTTTCAGTACATTGATACACCACATTAGGGGATTGGGTTTGGTCCAATCAGAGGAATAGTGAGAGAACTAAAATGACTGATACCAGTTTTTATGAGTGTGAAGTCAGTTGTAAGAGACTAATGAAGCTGGCCCAGGGATTGCATTTATCTTAATGGGTCATTAATTCTTTATGCTCCATTCATAAATACTATTTAAACATCCTTGCAATGAGGACACTGTGTGATATAGTAGAAATATTATGGTCTTTGGAATCAGAGGACTTGGATCCCAGATTCCGCCTCTGACGATCACTACCTTGGCCAAATCACTTAACCTCTGTGGTCTCACGTTCTTCATCTATAAAATAAGGGGATTACATTACATGGTCTCTGCAATCTTTCCAGTGTTAGAACTAAGGACTTATAAACTCACCCAGGATGAAACTGCCACAGTCTTGTCATTCCCTTGCTCCCTACAGTTGCATCATACTAGAAATTCTAATTTTAAAGTTAGAAATTCATCGGGACCTAACTCTTCTGGGTCTCACCTTCCTACCTATTTTAGCCTCTGCATCTGAATCTCTATCTCCCTCTCAATTATCTATAACAGGGGACAGAAACAGAATGAATCATTTACCCAGGATTTCAAACTCCATGCCATCAATGCATGTAACAAAAGCTAAAAATAGTGAGGGAAATGGATTTGTGTGAGTTTCTCTCTCTTTCCCTCTCTACCATCCTTGAGAGGAGGTGCTATTAATATCTAGAACTGGAATGAACCTTTAAAAAAAACCTAATTCAACATTCTCTTTTTTACAGATGAGGAAAATGAAGTCTTTTTTTTTTTTTGTTTGAGGCAATGGAGTTAAATGACTTGCCCAGGGTCACACAGCCAGCGCTGAGGCCAAATTTGAAATTAGGTCTTCCTGACTCCTGGGCCTATGCTCTATTCACTGTACCACCTAGCTGCGCTTAGGAAAATGAAGTCTAAGGAAGCTATATGACTTGCTCAAGATTACACAGGTAGCAAGTGGCAAAGGTAGAATGTGAATTGATATCCTCTGACTCCATAGTCAGTAGACTTTCTAACTGAACTTTTGCTCATGATTGGCCAAAAGGTAAATACCAAAAATACATAGAATGGGTTTTAGATAACAAATCTTTCTCATAGTCCTCTTAATAATGGAGAGGTTAATGTTAATCAGTTATACTCATTTATAATGTCTAACTGCATCACCTCCTTGTCTTCTCATTTCATGGATTCACCCTAAAAGCTAGTCAAAGAGCAACAGCTATGTTTTAATTCATCATTCATCATGATGAATTAATTCATTAATTCAGCAGCAGCAGCAGCAGCAGCAGAATTCATAGGCCATTTTGTTTCTCATGGCAAATGAAATAATTGAGAACAGAGTCAGGCAGGTGGGATTTTTATTGTGTCTTTAAAAAAAAAACCTAGCTTTTAGGACAGCTACTCAGTAGACAGAACACTGGACTTAGAGTCAGGAAGACCTGAGTTCAAATCTGGCCTTAGACACTTACAAGCTGTGTGATCCTGGCAAAGTCATTTAACTTCTGTGTCTCAATATCCTCATCTGTAAGATGGGGATAATAATAGCACACCTACCGCACAGAGTTGTAACAAAGATCAATTAGCACTTAGCATAGTATCTGGCACCTAGTCAATGCTTAATAAATGCTTGTTCCCATTTCCCTTCTCCCTTGCATATGTCAGAGAATTCAGCTAGAGGTAAGTACCACCAGTGGAATGTGTGTGGTATATAAAAGTGATGATAGTTTGTGTTGTGGACCCATGCTTGTCTCAGCAAGATAAACGGCAGGAATTGGGGAAGAAGACAGGAAAAGACACAGGCATAACACTAGTTAACAGTTACAAAGCACTTTACAAGAATCATCTTAACTGAACCTCACAACATCTCTCTGAAGCAATAATAATAATAATAAATAAAAATAACAAATCACATTTATATATGTTTTATATGTTATACGTATGTATTTATATCACATATTTATATGTGTTATATATATTATTCCTATAGCAGGCACTATGCTAAGCATTTTTAAAATATTATCTCATTTGATCCTCACAACAACCCTGGGAGGTAGGTATAGCTATTATCCCCATTTTACAGATAAGGAAACTGAAGCAGAGGTTAAATGATTTGCCCAGGGTCACAGAGCTATTGTTTGAGTCCAAATTTGAACTCAGATCTTTCTAACTCCAGACCCAACACTGTGCCACCTAGCTAGATACTGTGTACTTATTTCCCCATCTTACAGATGAGGAAAAAGAATAGGGAAAGTTAAGTACCTTGCCCAAGATTATACTTCTAGAAGACACAGGAACTGAGACTAGAACACAAGTCTTCTGACTCCCAGTCTAGTGCTCTTTATACCACATACCATGATATAACTGTAACAAAGGCGAAATGAGGAAAAGGTTAGAGAAACGATAGAAAAGAGTCAGTAATTCCAAAGGACATGCTGCTGTTAAAATAAACTCTGTCACCTGAATTTCTTTTTGATCCAGCCCAGGGATATCATTGCTGTGGGGAACTCACTCTGCCAATGTAGACAGATAACTCATCTGAAACTTAGATACTTAGAGAGTTACCTGGGGCACTGAGGCTTAAGTTACTTGCCCAAGGTCACACAGCCAGTCTATGTCAGAAGCAAAAACTGAACACAGATCTGTTTGATTCCAAGCCCAGATCTTTCTCTACTATATCTGCTGCCTCTCTAATAACTATATTCACCCAAAGGACATACAGTGGGGGTGGCCACTGCCACAATATTATCATAATTTTATCTACTTTTCCAATTATCCAAAAGAATAGGAATAGAGAAACCTCGCTCCTAACCATAGACGAGTAACATTGTTGACTTAAGTGTGCTGAAATCATCTATTATGCTTAGTCGTGGGAAGAGGAAGGAAGAATTGTCTTCACAAATTACTGTAAAGTGCCATCTAATCAAACATGGAAATCCTGAAGTGATATAGTAATAGCTAACATTTATACAGTGCTTACTATGTGCCAGGCACTAATGCTAAGCACTTTACAACTATTATCTTATTTGATCCTCACAATAACCTTGGAAAGTAGATGCCATTATTCTCATTTTATAATTAAGGAAACTGAGGCAAACATAGGTTAAGCAACTTGGCCAGAGTCACACAACTAGTAAATGTCTGAAGTCAAATTTGAATTCAGGTCTTCCTGACTCCAGGCCAGACACACAGAAATCAGGATTTTAACTAATATCTCCTGATTCCATCACATGTTCCACAAAGCCACCCTGTCTCTTGGTATATGAGGCATACAAAATATTGGGGGCACACAAAAGATATGTTTATCTTTTTCCAATCTTCCTATATCCCAGATGCAGTTCAGAAATAAATAGGGATGGTAAGGAAAAGGGTCATTCTAATGATTCACTTCTTTCTAAGGAAAACTACTAAGTTCCCTCAGCAAAGTAAGGAAAAAACTGAGGTTTCTAATGAAACCTTCATAATCCAAAATTATCTCTTAAAAGCAGACTTTTTTTCCCCTCTGTGTCCCATAGATTTCTTCACTCCTAAAAGAAGCAAAGCTATGAACAACTTCACAACCAGTTCTCATTCTTCCTAGACAGGACGATGAACTCCCACTAAGTCCTGGCATGGTTTAGCCATTTTGCTCTTAATGCCAGTTTCTATTCTTACCACATGATTGAAATAATGCACAAATGGGAAAACTGTGTTCCAAAGCACATTACTAATTACAGACAAAGTCAGATAGCCAGTCTGTGTCTTCACACCACAGTCCCATTTCACAGGAAATCTGGCTGCACTTCATCACCAGAGGCAATTATGAATAACCTTCCTCTGTATACTTCATAGCCAAATTAATCACTAGAGTGGCCCAGTGCAAACAGGGCTGCGTAAGTCACTGAGAACTCCCATGTGCTCTCATTGCACTGAAATCATCGATCCTTTATGAAGTGCTACAAGAAATCTGTTAATTTGTCTTGCCCAAAAAGAGTTACTGAAATTAATCAGTGCTTAATGATGTGTCTTTTGAAGTCCCTGGCTTCAAAATTAATTTCTACTCTTTCCCAAAGGCTTTGATCCCCCAAGGTCCTGTCTTCACAAATGGTTGCCCACATTTTGCAAAGCTACATCTATATTTACACTTTAATGGGAACCATGAAAGACTTGAGAGGGCCTACCTTGGTGTTACTTATGTGACTCATTGGGGTATAGAACTTTAGGACCAGAAGGGACCTTAGCAGTCTGGAAGCAGCCTAGTACAGTGAAAGAACACTGACTCGGAATAAAAAAAAAGCTGGGTCCAGATTCTAGTTCAGCCAATTCAATTCAACAAATACTTTTTAAACACCTACTATGTAAGCTCCTTGCAGGCAGGTAATATTTCATTTTAGTCTTTATAACCCCAATCTCTAGCATAGTGCCTGGCTTATAATAGATGCTTAATAAATTCTGGTTGATTCATTTATTACTATGTGCCTGGCACTAGGTACATACTGGGAATTCAAGGACAAAAGGTAAGTCTTTCATTGTTTTGGGGCAAGACTAATTAATAGCACTTCATCAGGGATGTAGCACTTGCAGCACTTCATAAGGGATCAATGATTTCAGTGCATTGAGAGGACACACGAGTCCTCAGTGACCTATGTGGCTCTCTTTTCACTAAGCCACTCTAGTGATTAATTTGGCTATAAATTACATAAACGTGTGTTTTTATTAGAGTGTTCAGGTTACAGGGCTGAGCCAATCACTCATTTGGGCACTATGGAGTATATTCCCTTGTCTCACACTGGTATACTGGGCTTCTTATTTGAAGACAGAAACTCTAAAGCAGTACAGAAGAAATCAATGAGTTGATAGAACTGAGCATGGGTCTAAACATTTGGAAATTTGATTTCCAGTTCAACATCCAATGGCTACAGGACTCCGGAAAAATCATTTAACCTTTCTATGCCTCAGTTTCACCATCTGAGAAATTCTTGTCCCTTGGAGCCTTAATGTACTAATTCCTATGGAGCAAAAGAAATATATATCTGCCTATTCCAATGGTGATAGACAGCTGTCAGTCATAACTGGCAAGGCTGTATGTAGCCAAGAAAGGTCAGTCCAGATTAGTAACAAAGCAAGCTGAAGAGATTGAACTTATTGGACTTAATGTTAATATTAATAAAAGTTCACATTTATATAGTGCTTTGTAGTTTACAAAGCATTGACTGAACATTAACCTTAGGGTGTAGATGATGTAAGTACTAATTTCCATTTTACAGATACAGAAAGTGACACTGACTTTAAGTGGTTTTTTCCAAGGATGTGGAAGAATAAGCAGAAGCAAGTAAGTGAAAGGGTAGAACTGAAATCATAGGATCATAGATTTAGAGTTGGAAGAGATTTTAGGGGTCATTAAGGGCACTCTTCCCTCATTTTACAGAGGAACTGAGTCCTCTAAAGATTAAATGACTTGCTAATGCTCACACTGATAGTAATAGTTGTGGTAGTAGTAATAATAATAGCATTTATATAATGCTTTAAGGTTTGCAAAGCACTTTACAGATAATATCTCATTTTAACCTCACAACAATCCTCGTAGATAGGGGGTAATAATAATAATAATAGCTAACATTTATACATCACTAACTATGGATGGGGTCATGAGGGGTCAGACATGACTAAACAATAACAACAAATAACTATACGTCCCATGCACTTTGCTAAGTATTTTATATTTATTATCTCATTTGATACTCACAACAACCCTGGGAGGTAAGTGCTATGATTATTCCCATTTTACAGATGAGGAAAGTATGGCATATGGAGGTTAAGCGACTTGCTCAGGATCACATAGCTTATAAGTATCTGAGACTAGATTTGAACTCAGGTTTTTCTGACTCCAGGTCCAGCACTGAGCCATCTAGCTGCCTCCTATAAATAATAAGTAGTAGAGCCCAGATATGAACCCACAACCTCCGAGTCAAGATCTTATACTCTGTCCATTGCAACACTCTACCTACAAAAGGACATCTGTTGGAAGCAATATTCTATCTGCTACTATATCACAGAACTCAGGCAGGAATATGTCCAGAGAGAGCCCAAGCTATTCAGCAAGAGACCATAGTGAGGTAAACAGCAATCGTCTCATGCCTTCCTCTTTATCATCGGAAACTGTCTCAGTTCTAACCCAGGGATGTGAATAAACTCTCATGAGAAGTGCCCTCAGGCCAGAGAATCCCAAGGATACTGGAGGCAGTTGTAGAGCCAACAGAGGTCCAGATTCTTCCTAGGGTACATTAAGTCCAGAACTGTCACCTCCTCCCCCAGAGCCCACATCACCAAGATCTGCTTAGTATCACCTACCCGTAACTACTCTGGAACTGGAAGAGACTTTATTTTACAGATGAAGAAAGTCAGGCCCAGAGGCATTATAACTTTCCTATAGTCACAGAGACAATAAATAGCAAAGCTGAAATTCAAACCCAGGTCTTTTAACTTGAAATAAAATGCCTTCCCTACTACAAGATGCTCACCTGGTTCTCTTCAGAATCACAGAATTTTAGTTAGCAAAGTCCTCAGTGGCCAACTGGTCTCACCGATATCCAAAATGAATCCTCTACCATGACACATTTAACAAGTGGTCAGCCTTTGCCTAAAGATTTCCAATGAAGAGAAACTCACTACCCACTTCAGACCATGTGATAATCCCGGTCAGAGTCAGTCTGGACCTGACACCAAATGACAGGTATGGCAATATGCTCCATGAAAGTCTATTCATTCAGTACAAAGTTTTCTTCATTACCAGACCGCTCCCACAGAAAGGGCCCCTAGACTCCACAATACCCACACACGTACAGTGTGAGCCCATGAGGCATTCAATATTTTTGGTCCCGTAATCTAATCTGATACTGGAGATAGAGGCAGAAGGTTTTTGTTGTTTCTTTGTTGGGTTTTTTTTTAACAATCCTTGATTAGCACAGTATCTAAAACAATCCACAGAAACCCATTTTAATGAACACTTTCTTTTCCACAAAAAGATCAGGTTCGCCCTAAGCTATTATGACTGGAATGGTGCCAAATCTCACAGGCTGGAACAGCCAGCATTGAGTTGAATTGATATTGTTTGAGTTTCTATTTGGAAATAGCAAATGACCAGATATTTATGATCCCTAAGATGTTTTATGGCTTGCTATCTCATTTCATGGCCATTTATGATATCCTGCAGTATTTTGTAGTTCATGTTCATTAAAAATCAGCCAACGTAAAAAATATATACTGTGGGAGACTATATACTCATACATATACATAAACACCCCTCCCCACAATCATTCAGCTCTAAAAATCTAAAGTTGAGTCTTTAATCCAACCCTAAATCCATGGATTTGGAGGTTCACCTGGCTGGGAACTTTATACATTTAAATATCCTCATCTGGAACCAAATTCTGTAATTGAAAGTATTTATATTAATTTATTACAGAAGAAATTAGAATGACACACATTAACTCCAAGGCAGAAAGGAGTGACAATCCAGCCTGTTCTCTAGATTTTTTTTCTCAAGAACTTCAGAAAAAGGGAAGAGAAAAACATCATCTCAAATCTCTTCACTATCCAAAGATTCATCACTGGAACTAGTTCATTTCCAGCCCAGTGGTGTAAAATGAAATCGGGATTTTGTTCAGTAGAGACATAGCTCTCAGTCCAGAGAATCTCAGGGAAACTGAGGCTATTTTAGAGTCAATCCAGTGTCTCTAGATCAAGAGTTTTTAATCTGGGATACATAAATTTGATTTTTAAAATACATATTTGATAAATGCATTTCAATATAACTGGTTTCCTATGTAATCTTATGTATTTTATTTTATGAACTTAAGACATCATTCTGAGAAAAAGTCCATTGGACTCACCAATGGATTGCTAAAGGGGTCAATGATCCAAAAAAAGTTAAGAACTCTTGCTCCTTATCCCTATTTAGTCACCCCTCATTTCATAACCTTGAGTCACTAAATAAAGCAAGCATTCTTTATTTTATAAAGAAAATAAAAATCCTTTTCCTTCACTGGTCATCCTTATATTTGTTCCAAGCTTTCTTTGTTCCCAGTTACTGTTCAGTGTGAAATTGACAGTTGTGGTATGAAATTGATGAGGAAATTCACAGAGAGGCATGAATTCGAGTCTGAAAATGCTTGTTGAAAATACATGATTCTCACACGTCTCAAGATAAGGTATACCAATCCTGAACTGGTAGTTCCAGTAGGAACTTCTTCTGCTTCCTCCCATCCTTGTTAGTAGTGCTCCCCTCAATATAAAATTTACTTTGGATTTAATATTTTATATTTACTTATATCTGTGTATACAATGTATCCCATCCAATAAAGTGTAAATTCCTTGATAGCAAGAACTGTTTTATTTTTAAATTGCATTCTCGGTGCCTAGTACAGTGCCTGGCACATAGTAGGTGCTTAGTCAGTGCTTGTTGAATTGAACCGGAGTTGAATTAGAATCAGAATTTTAGAGATGTATGAGATCTTGGGGATTATCTAATTCAATCACTGCACTTTATAGATAAGAAAACTGGAGCTGAAAGAAAGTATATGGCCTTCCCTAAGATATACTGCTAGTGATAATACTGGAACTAGAACCTAGGTCTCCAGACTCGATACAACAAGCAGTAATTTCTTTTTATAAATCTTAAATTTTTATATTCCAAACCAATTGTTCATTCAGGAGAAAGTATCAGCGACTAACACAGGGTGGTGCTTCAGCTTCGTTTGAGGTGATTTGTCTCTTCTGAACATTCAGAAGTTGGAAAGTAACTCTAATGTATATATGTGTATATATCTATATACGTATATATAATATATCTATACACACATACACATATGTGTGTATATGTATATATACATACATATACACATACACATATATACATATCTATTATATTCTATATTCCACATAGAAATTATACAAGTGGTCTAATAAATAAAGTCAGAATTCTCTCTATCAGACATTAATTAATTCACTCATGCTACAGGTACTTATGGAACCTTTACTATATGTAAAACATGGTAGGCACTGTTGCATGCCTAATATATAGAACTGTAGAATGCTAGAGTTGGAATGCATTGAAGAGATCATCTTGTCTACCTCCTCTTAATGGTAGAAGCACCTCTTGTTGGATATCTATGGCAAGTGGTCCTGTAGTGTTTGTCTAAGCACTACCAATGATGGGAATCTACACACTTCACAAGGCAGCTCATTCTATTTGAAGGCCTTTAATACACTGAGCCAAAATATGCTTCCCTATAAGTTCTGCCCATCAGTAATTGCCCTTAAGTAGCTGGTATTCATTCAAAAGTTCATTTAGTACAACCCTTTCCCTGTCAGATTCATGAACCTTTTTATTCCCCTGTAAGACTGATGAAACTTTTTTATATCCCAAAGAATGATCATTTACCAAATGTATTCATTCTTACTCCAAACCATCTTTCCATTGAAGAAATTCAGCATTAACTATTTTTTTTTCTTTTTTCTATGGCCCTTGAAGATCAAGGCAACACAATCAATATATAAAGCTAATGATGTCATCTCTTCCCAGAGGGAGAGCTTCTTCACTGCTTTGTCTAGTCTGATTTTAAATGACTCATTGACAGTTCCCTTAGAAAATTATCCCTTTGGGTTACTAAATAAAATGTTCTTGATTAGTCAAACTTTGTTGTTTACAGTTGTCCACTATTTATAGTCACAGACTCTGGTAATATGATAGATAATTCTCAAAATCACACACACTGGTGAAGGAAAAATATCTATTTGATGGCCAATTTCATTAGAATAGAATCATTTTCCTGCTATGTGCTCTAGGTAATATTACTATTTTAAGTAAATATGACTTCATAAAATCATAGAATTGGAATGGGAAAGGACTTTAGAGTTCCAACTCCCTCATTTTGAAGATGAGGTCCAGAGAACTTAAATGACTTGTCCATAGTCACACAGCTATTAAATGACAGAGTCAGAATTCAAACCCAGTGCCTCTGATTCCAAATTCAGTACTCTTTCCATTGTATCATGCACACTTTTCCACATACACACAATCACAAAGATATGGGAGGAGTCTTAGTATAACAAATAGAATTAGTCAAGGTCTAATTTCCAATACAAAAACTCACATACGTTGACAAGGGGCAAGTCATTTAGCTCTTCCATGCCCAAGGTAATTCTCTAAGACTTTAACTTACAGAAAACATGCCAAGCTGCATTGGTGGAGGGAGCTTCAATCAATCAATTAATCAACAAGTATTTATTATTCACTTACATGCCAGGCACTGTATTAAGCACTAGGAATACAAATACAGGGAATGAAACAATCTCTGTTTACAATGAGATTACAGTCTATGGGAGAGAAAACAAGTATACAAAAATATATGCAATATATAATATAATGTTAATAAATACAAATATGTACAAAGTAGTTGAATATAAGGTGGCTTGGGAGGAAGGGCCCTAACAGTTAGGAGGATCAGGAAGGGCTTCATGAAGAAAATGGTGTCTGAGCCTCATCTTATTAGGAAGAGAAGGACTCTATAATGTGGAGGTAAGGAAAGAGTACATTCCAGGCACAGGAGATGAGAAGTACAAAAGCACAAAGAAGGGAAATGGAATGTTGTGTGTAAGGAACAAAGAGAAGGCCAGTTCGGCAGAAATGCAAAGTGTGGGAGGCAAAGTGTCCAAGGAAGCTGGAAAGATAAGGTGGGGCCAGGGTGTGAAGGTTTTAAAAGGCAAATAAAGAAGGTTATATTTTATCATGGAGGCAATAGGGGAATCATGTGATCACATATGAGCTTAAAGACAATTACTTTGGCAGTAGTGTTTTGAAAGGACTGGAGTGATGAGAGACTTGAGGCATGGAGACCATGCTGTTGCAATAATCTAGGTAAGAGGTGATGAGAGTCTGAACTAGGATGGTAATTCCAATGAGTGGAAAGGGGGGATTGAAGATAGAAATTAAAAGATTTGACAACTCATTGAATATGTGGGGTGAAACATATAGAATAATGCTGAGATTGTGAAACTCAGACACTGGAAGAATGGTGGTGCTTTCGATAGAAATAGGGAAATTTGAAAGAGAAGAGGATTTAGAAGGAAAGATAATAGCTCAGCTTTAGACATATTGAGTTTTAAGCCAGGACAGCCAGTTTGAAATATCTTCTGGGCAATTAGTGACAAAGTAGCTCAGAGAATATACAGGGATTGTATACATAAATGAGATGATAATTATAGTTAAACTCGTTATCACACTGTGAGTTCTGCACACCAATGACATCACAGGACTGGAATATAATATACATGCAGACATGTTTATGTGTATATGTGTGAACATAAATAGGCTGATCATGAGGCAAGATTAAAGAATTAATGATGGTCAGCTTATGTGCTCCATTGGTGTTAAGAGAAAGTGAGAAGACCTCTTAACACATTGGTCAGATTCCCTGTGGTAAACTTTTGGTAGGACACGAACAAGATTCCTTCAAGATGGGCAACCATGGATGGGTTGTGAATGCTATTGATGGATCAGAGATTTAATTAGAGTCATTGTTAAAATGACAAGAAGTCATTGTTATTACGTGGTCCATTTGAGTGTCTTTATATCTATCTATCTATCTGTCTGTCTATCTATCTATCTATCCATCCCCAACAGCTGCTTTTAGGCTCTAGTGACCCAGCATTAAGGATGTAAACGTGGCAATGACATAGAACATACATACCCAAAAAAAAAAAAAAGAATTGAGTGGGAAGCAAAAATGTTTCACTTATAAATGGATATACAGACACCCTGTACATTAACAGACTGGAAATTTCAGGGCTTTGGTTTATGGTTCTATAGAAGCCAGATATGACATATAAATGATCTATTCCATTAACATTGTATCATTTTTTTCAATCTGGAATGTATTTTAATCAAAAGCCCCCCTTGAAATGGTCTCCTTTGTTGTATTTTCTTGTTGGCTCATTTTATCAACATCTGTTATGTTTATACAATATGAATTAAAACTGAGGAATGCTGTTTGTACTCAGCTACTTTTGTTGAGAGTGTAACATCCCAAGATTGGCAGTGTTTATGTAAATCAGTGTGGCTGACACAGCCATCATAAACAAATGAGGGAAATATAACAAACACATTGTTCAGGGAGGAAATGTTTGTTTTGAGAGTTGGCTTTGGTCTTACCAGATTGATGAAGAGTTGCTGATACTGGGGATCTGTACTGTGCTGATTCGGTGGGGTGGCTAGCAGTGACAAGTCAGGGAATCTCTCTACATTTGTCCTGCCAGCTGGATAAGAACCTAAGAGCTGGGGACTGTGGTGGTCTTGGCATAGCTAAGGATTGTCTCCGTGGTCACTCTTTGTGACCTGAGTGGTTAAATGTACCCTGAGAAGTCTGGTGATATCTATAGAGGGGGGGACCTGCTAGAGGAATTACACTGGCCTGGGTTCACTCTAGGGTTTAGTGTCCCCTTCTGGATAGCAATCCCCTTATGATCAAGAAGCTTGGCCATGTTATAGGATTCAAGAAGAAAGGAAAGTGTCATCTTGTCATCATCTGATCCTAGGTCCAAATTCTTAGCCCAAGACTTAGAATGAGATCTCTTTTAAAGCTACTAAAAAGATTCACAAGTCAGATTCTGTAGCAAGGCCAGACTGTTCTTTGACTTCACCACCTCATTTCTGAGTTTCTGCATCAAACCAATGCAATGTGCAGGATGAAACTGGGCCATCACAATGTCAGGATGCTTCCCTGGTCACTTTCTATAACTACACTTGAACACTATTCTCTCTCACTGCCCCCATTTTTTACATCCAAATAGGAGAGAAGAAGAGAGACCCCAGCTGCTATTGTATTGTTCAAGAATCATTATTCAGATACTTCATGTATTTTTCATGTCATAAGCAAGTGAAGCTAGATGGGCAGGTTTTTGGGAGCCTAGGAGACTATAGGAAAAGTCATATCAACGTAGTTAATTTTGTTGGATTCAAACAGGTGAATGAAGGGGAACTGGACCAAAAATGAGAAAATCTGGCTTCAAGACTTAGTTCTGTACTAACTAGCTATGTGATTTATAGGAAGGCACTGAATCTCTCTAGGCCCCTGTTTTCTCATGTGTATTAAAACTCAGGGTTTGGGGTATTCTTTAGGGGTCCTTTCCATTTCTATAGTTTGCATCTACTGATTCTCAATATTTTTCTTTTCACAGTCATTCTAAAGAGTCCAATAATTGACTCCAACCCTACTCTCATATCACCTCTCCACCAAGGAAAGATGAAAAAAAGCTTTCAGATCATTTTGTAAATGCCATTATAGAAGTTTTCAGCACTATTTGACACCTCTGTAGATTGAAAGGCCAAAGGAGGCATGGGCCAGAGTATAGGAGGCTCCACCCGTGTGATTCCCATCATTTGTCACTATTACTAGAATTGAGTCAGTCAGAACTCTGCAACCAACCGTATGAAAAACTGTGAAGTCAGCAAAGTTTATTTTTGGGAGCAAAGCTTATCACGGGTTTTTTTTTTAACTCCTCTAAGTAGTACCCTTCCCCGACCTAGTGTTCTTATACTCTCTCCATTTGTCTATCATAACCTTCTTACCTAAGAAAAGAAATGATAAATTCATTCGTACTGTTGTAGGCCAGGATCCTTGAAGTCCCAGGGCACTTTGGTTTAACTCTGCTGTGGAACAGACCCAGAGCAGTTTGATTTAATTTTGTCCCCTAGGTAAATTAAACTGAAACCTATCTATGGGCCCTTTGAGCAAGAATATATAAAGAACATACTATGGATTGAATAGAAAGCTTCCAAGAACTCACAATACCTTCCTATGGGCTGCTTTTACTTGGGGGCCACTAAGCATGGAATGCTAAAGGAATTGCTTATCTGAGCCCTCGAGCTCAAAGGGATGCATTGCACCACATGTGGAACTATTCCCAGGACATGATGTACTATGATATGAATTACTAACAAGGCTTCAATGTCACTTTGACCTTGCATTCTGACAGAGACAAGAAGCTTCTAACCAAAGGAATGCATTCAAAAGGTAGAATTTCAGTTATTCATTCATTCATTTAGGCATCAGTTATCAATCAGCTCAAACTCTGTAGAAGATTAAAGAGGTTCTCATGGAGTTTATAATCTGGAAGGAGGACTATATCACACATACATAAATACTATATGTATAATAAGAATAGAATAGAAGTAGAATAGTGCATAAAGTGCTAGGCCTGGGGTCAAGAATATTCATCTTCCTGAGTTCAAATCTGACCTCAGACACTTACTAGCTATGTGACCTTGGGAAAGTCATTTAACTCTATTTGCCTCAGTTTCCTCATCTGTAAATGAACTGGAAAAGGAAATGGCAAACCACTCCAGTATCTTTGCCAAGAAAACCCCAAATGAGGTCATGAAGAGTTGCACACAACTGAACATCAACAAAGTAGAAGAGAAGAGCATGATGGTACAAAGGGCTATACTAAGTCAGAGAAAGGAAAGATTATTTCTGACCATGAGGATCATAGGCAACCTCATAGAGAGGTGTCATTGGAGCTGGACCTTGAAGGAAGGGTACAATTTCAAAAGGCAAAAACAGAGGAAAGAGTATTCCAACCACAAAGAATGGTGTAAGAACTGTGAAGTCCATACTTAGCACCTTCTACCCCCTTTTATGCATCTCTATCATCATCACAGTATTAATCAAGGATAGCCACAAGGGACTAAGGACCATCTTACATTTTCATTTATTCCATTGATTGTGAGGGTGAGCAAATTCATTATCCAGTGACTAACCTTCTAGTGATGCTTTTTGGTTTGAAAATTTTAAATTTGGTAATTCCATTCTGCCTATACCTAGGGTTGATCCTAATGATAGTTCTAAACAAAAATCTCCAATTGCCTTGATGAGTGTGACCCTCAAATAAGGAAAGACTACTACTTCTAGGCACTAGACTAAACAGAACTGCAAATAAACAAGAGTTCACTGGCCATGAGCCTTAAAAAATCTTGAGGTCAGGTACAAAATAAATCAATATGTGATCTGGGTATATGTGAGTAAACATATATAACAGTTTAAAGGGGAATAACACTTGATTTGGCCAAAAACGCTAGTCATGCTTGACTTTATTAGATACAACATTCCAAGTGATCATGTTACAGGCAGGGGGACATGTCTTTAAGCCTAGAGTTCCAAAGCATTTCACTTTTGTGCAAGTAGAATTACAAGTAAGGAAAATATGCCCATTACATGGCATTCTTTACCTTCCTCTTAAGGTATTTATTTAATTATCTTTCCTTCTGATTTATAAAATCAATGCTCTCAATTCAAGGTCATGGAATCCAAATAAAAACGAGTTAGCCATTTTTCTGAAGATGGAGTGGAAAAGTTGGAATTGGATTGTTGTTAGATCGGAGAGTACACTTTCTTTGGACTTCTCATGAGGTAAGGACTTCTCACAGCAAAAATAAAAAGTGGAGATCTATAGTAACTGAAAACAAAATGTCCACTGATTGAAGAATGGGTGAAAAATCATGGTACAAAAAATGTAATGAAATGTTTTTATAAAGTAAGAAATGACAAATATGAAGGTTTTCAAGAAACATAAAGTGATTTGTATGAGATTGTCAAGAATTAAATAAATCAAACCATAAGCATATACATAATGATGACAACAATGTAAATTAAATGATCACTAAAAAGAAGTCAAACTTGGAGTAAGCAAAAAGCCAGTAATGGTTTTGGAGAAAAGATAATGAAACATATCACCCTTCTTTTGGCAGGGAAGTGGGAGACTGTTAGGGAAGAATGTTTCATATATTCTCATATGTAGTCACTATATTTTCCTTCTATTTGCATAAATCCACACTAAACACATTCCCTAGAGCTTTGGGTCTCAAATGGTTTGCCACAGCAAACCAGTGTGCCTCTGATTTTGCAAGATATGTTGTAAAATTTGGGGTGTCATTATTACAGATTTTAAAATGTGTAATTTTATTTAATATAAAGTTTACTTACCTTGCACACATAGTATGGTAACTATAACATTTGTAAAATAAACAAAACTTAACTAATATGTGTATCACTGACATCAAAACATATTAGCCCTGGATTTCACAAAGTATCTTTTTAATGACTGCTTTAAATGAAGAGGAAATGTGCATGTCCCTACTGTCTCCCTACTGTCCCATGGAATTATCAACTTAAAAATCTAATTTTAGTGATTAATAATAATGATAACTAGCATTTATATAGTGCTTTAATATTTGCAAAGCACTTTACAAATGTTATCTCATTTTATCTTTGCAACTTTATCCCCTTGGGAGATAGGTATTATTATTTTTATACTCATTTTACAGATGAGGAAACTGAGGCAAACATTATCACTCAAGTAACTTGTTCAGGGTCACACAACTCATAAGGGTCTGAATCCTGATTTGAATTCTGATTTTCCTGGCTCCAGGTCTGGTTTTCTATCCACTGAACCAGTTAGCTGCCTCATGGAGAAGAATACTATGTTGTGCACAGAAAGAAAGAAAGTTTAAGAACCACTGCCATAAATAGTGAGTTGGTACAAATACTCAGAGAGAGGTAGAGTTAGGACAAAGAAAGATTATCTACTCTGAAATTCATTGAGAAATTGGCAATTCCCCATGGGCAAACTCCACAACTTCTAGTATTGTTGAATTCTATCAGATTAGTGACTTGCAGCACCACTTGGTAATTAAAAAGCCATATTCATCAAAATAATTCTGAGATTGTTTAGTACCACCACCGAAGTAGAAAAACAAATCAATCATTAACAGTAGCGCTCAAAAAATATCAATAGCTAATATTTACATAGTATATCAAGGCTTTTCAAAGCACTTTAAATGTAGTCTCTCATTGGAGCTTCTCAACAACCTTGTAAAATTCATACTTCAGGTATTTTGATTACCATTTTTTAGAGCTGAGAAAACTGAGGCTCATAGAAGAGATGTTAAGTCTCTTGCCCCTGGTCACACAGCTAATGACAAAGGAGGAATTCAAATCCAGGTCTCTCCTAATTCCTCATCCAGTGCTCTTTCTACCAAATAATATTGACACATACTATATTGAGGAAGAGCCCCAGTGTATCACAAGTAATTTCTGTGGGGATGCTGAAACATTGAATTTCAGTCCTCTTCCTCCTCATTAGTCTTCCATCCTCACCTCCCCCAAGCAGTAAATGGTCATTGCTGCTAGTTTCAAAAGAATAATAGATAAGCCCTCTTGTTGTCCAGTCATATCCAACCCTTTATGACCTTGTGGAACACACTGTCCATGTGGTTTTCTTGGAAAAGATACTGGAGTAGTTTGGCATTTTCTTCTCCAGTGGATTAAGGCAAACAGAGGTTAAGTGACTTGCCCAGGGTCACACAGCTAAAGTGTCTGAGGCTAGAATTGAACTCAGGTCTATCGTGACTCCAGACCCAGTGCTCTATCCACTGAGCCACCTAGCTCTAGCCTCCTAAGCCCTCTTGTCACTTAACCTCTCTTTGCCTAATCCACTGGAGAAAGAAATGGCAAACCACTACAATATCTTTATATATGGGGTCACAAAGAATCAGACACAACTGAACAACAACTTGTAGCTACACAAAAATCAGGGACAGGCAAATCAGCTCATGTACTAGTTTTATCAAGTAGTGGTAGAAAAGCTATATATCCTTCTGCCTATTAATTTACTCCACACCAGAAGATAATTATGTAACCTCAGGCTGGTATGGGCATGTCCAGTTCTAACATGGAACCTGCTGTGTTCTCTACCACATTGTGGGGGCAGGGGGGAGGACCTCTTTTGATTAGTTGCCTGTATCTTTAAAAGCAGTGAAATTGTGCCATTTTTTGGTTGTGTTCTTCTGCTGGACTTGATACCATGAACTGAACAGGTGAGAATTGAAGGAAAATCCTTCCCCTGTCCCCTCTGACTTTAAGAAATGGGTCCAAGAGTATTTGCTTTTGTTCTGTATTATTTGTGCTCAGTGTCAGGTGCCAAGATGATCTTCACAGGGATCAGGAGTTCAAGCCATGGAGACCTTAGACCCAGGAGTATAGCCAGCCAGGCAGGATGCCTGGGACTCAAGCTTGAAAAGGGTTCTGAACCTGAAACTGGGACTGTGTTCTATGGGAACAAAGCTAAGCTATTAACCTGATCCCCTTCTCTTCCCCAGGGACTGAGGGGTATATAAGGAGGGAAGGGAATTATGCCTCCCACATCTTGAAGAATCAAGTTTGTATATTTTTGGTTATGCTTTTTGAAGTAAATATATTCCTCGTTAAAAGTTCCTGTATTAGAAATTAACTCTGAAAGCCCTAGTCAATATGGTCTCAGTGTGTACAAGGTGCAGTGCAAGGAACACGAAATCTGAAGTCTGGATACCCGGATTCAAAACATCTCTGACACCTGCTAGCTGTGTGACCCTGTCTAAGTCCCTTTACCACTCTGAGCTTCAGTTTCCTAATCTATACAACTGGGTCAATAATAGTTACACTGTGGGGCAGCTAGGTGGCGCAGTGGATAGAGCACCAGCCCTGAAGTCAGGAGGACCTGAGTTCAAATCCAGCCTCAGACCAAACACTTGACACTCACTAGCTGTGTGACCCTGGCAAGTCACTTAACCCCAATTGCCTAAAAACTAAAAAAAAAAAAAAAAAATAGTTACACTATATACACTATATACAGTTATCCCTTCCACCCCACAGGGGTTAGGGGCATGGTGTCTCCCGTGATCTGAAAAATTCTCAGAAAAAGTTTTGGTCCTCCCTTCATGCCAGAAAAGAAGTCTGAATTATTATGGCATTAAAAGATTAAAAAAATTTGGATATTATATAGTACTGTACATATATTTTATGCATTTTGGGTTTCTAAACTTTTTCTGTGTCATCTGCCAGCCTTCACATGTCATCTGCAGCATCCACAAAATTTCCCAAAAATTCCCACTTAATTTCTTATGCTTATCCGTGATGGGGAAAGTCATGATGTGGAAGGGAAAACTGTACTTCACAGTTTATGTGAGGAAAATGTTTTACAAACTGTAAAGCATTATAGAAACCTGACTGCTCAACCTTCCTTGGCAATGTCATGTTTATCACTAGAGATACCCAGTCACCCTCTAGGTGTCTGTTTGGTACCAGAGAGAACAAGAAGAGAGCCCTATGTCCTTTGCTGATTGAGGAGGAAGTGTTTGGTTTGAATCAAGGGCTCCCTTGATTCCAAACTGAATTGTCCCTTGGAAAAGAGGGAACATTAACCCCCAGCTATGGTAGAACTTAGAAGGCAGATAGCACGATATTGATACCAGTGAACAAGTGGTGAGAACTAGGCACTCTAGCATTTAGCATGTAGTGTTGTTGTTGTTCAGTAGTTTCAGTTGTGTCCAACTCTTCATGACTTTATTTGGGGTTTTCTTGGCAATGGTACTGGAGTGGTTTGCCATTTCCTTCTCCAGCTCATTTCACAGATGAAGAACTGAGACAAACAGGGTTAAGTGACTTTCCCAGGGTCACACAGCTAGTAAGTGTCTCAGGCCAAATTTGAACTCAGGAAGATGACTGTTCATGATTCCGAGCCCAGTGCTCTATCCATTGAACAACCTAACTGCTCTTAACTTATAGTACGTGGGACTTAAAGATACAGGTCTTCTGAGAAGTCTAATGTGAAACCATTCTGGCCTCACTCTTCTCTCCTTCCCATTGGATAGAGGGACAGAAGACATTTGTTCCTTTTCTCTCCCTGGTGAGTAAGAGAGCAAAGGCTTCCCTGACTCATTTTTCAATTCAACAAATATCTACCAAACAACAGGTATGTTCAAGGTGCTGGGGACAGAAAGACAAAACTAAACAATCCCTGCCCTTGAAAATCTTACATTCTCCCAGGGGAGACACAACATGTACACTAATAAGTTAAAGTTAGGTTTTCAATATACACAGTGATGAAAAGAACATAAATGAAAAGAACACTTAAAGGAAGCCATGTAACTTTAATGGCCATTCTGGATTCTAAAGAGCAGATGATCAAACATAGTTTGGCTCTTGGTGGTAAAAAGATGTGAAAGCAGAGCACTTCAAACACCGCCATCAGATGCAGCCACTGTGCCAATTGCTTTTGCTTAAATGTTGTTACAAGGACATATTCAATGGTGGGAGACAGTACACGTTGGTTCTATCTGGAAATTATTAGGATATATTAACAAAAAGCACCAATAAAAGCTTGTTTTTAAAAAAATCATTTTCTCAACTCATACTGTATTAGTTATCTTTTGTTATTAAACAAGAAATTCCCCAGTAATCTAGTAACTCTAATATTCCAATCAGTCAGTGATCTCATTGATGTAGGCATTCCTTCCAATGATCTCAGTCACAATAGGCCCATGCCTTCTCATCCTTGGGTGGCTCTTATTTGCATCCTTCCAAAGTCTCAGCAGTTCGGGAGAGGAACTTTTTCTCATTCTCTGAAGAGTAACAATGGAGTACACAGGGTGTCCATGGCTTATGGATACATGTCTTGTTCTTTCAATGCATCCAGTACTTCTTTTTTATCCTTCTCACACTTTTTTAGATGACTTTACTCCTATCCTGAATAATTCCTTGTTTGTAATGTGCTGCAGCCTGCTCACACCTACCATATCTTTGATAGTTCTCATTAAATACCTCTCTGTATTTCAAGCCAAATTATGTGTTTATTCAGTTAGGTTTAACCTGCCTGGCACTCTACTGGCTACTGTCGAGGAAGAAGCCTAGTTGGAAAACACACTAGCCCTTAACAGATTTGGGGTGTGGCAAGCTTATTAAGAGATTCTTAGTGGAAGAATATACACAGTAGTCTACCTGAAATCTCATATGCTCTAGGGCTCATAACAATTATTACCACCCTCAGGTAGCACTTCGTAAACTGAAAGCATTATATAAATGTTGAGTTACCATTTCACAAAGGAAAATAGCACCTCCTTCCAAGAGTTCTGAATAAATCTCAGCTAACTTTGGCCCAAGAATTTTTCCTTACTCTGGAAGTGGAGGGAATTCTGTGACCATATAGCATTTTTAGAAAAGATCACCTTTTTTCCAAGGAAATGCATTCTGACTAGGCCAATAGGGCACTCCAACACAGAAGGAACAAAATGTCTAGAGACAATTTGGAGAGATATTTTTGTCTCTCCAAACAGACTTGTCATTTTTGGAGGTGTAACTGTGTAAGCCCTTTGTACACTAATCCAAGGAAATAGCAAAGTGATGAAATACATTGATTTATTAATATTAAGAAAGTAGAAAAAAACACAATAGTGTTCTTTGAACTCAATGCTCTGTACATAGTAGGTGCTCAGTGTTTGTAGAAGTGAACTTCATCTTTACCCTGAATTGGAAGACATTCTCATTTCAAAAGAAGAAGAAACAACAAAAGAAAAAACAGAGATGCTAAACATCTCTTAAAGCATTACCAATATTTCAACAAATGTTACTGAGCACTAATAAAAAATCAATGCAGATAGAAATGGAAAAGAAACTGTTTAAAAAATCTTTGTATCAAATATCTCTAATAAAATTCTAATTCCCAAGTTCTATAAGAAATTGACACAGTGATAGAAGACCAAGAACCATTCTCTGATTTGTGAATGGTTAAATAATATTAAGAAAGAGTTTTCTAAAAGCTGTTAATACTAAAATGAAAGATTGCTCCAAATCACTAATAATAAAATTAAACAACTCTGAGATTTCACTACACATTTGTCAAATTGGAAGAGATAAAAAAAAGACAGAAGTCAACCATCAGTAAACTTTAGAGAAGTTTACAACACACTAATACTCTATTGGTTGGTGGAGCTGTGAATTGCTCTAACAATTTGGCTAAACAATTTAGAATTTTATGGAAAAAGTCATACTATTCATACTCTATGACCCATTTATCTTACAATTGAGCATCTACCCCAAGGAGGTCAAATACAGGCCCCACATATACCAAAATATTTATAGAATCCTTAGGAATAAAACAAATAATTTGCAGCATGTGACTAAATTTAATATTACTGATGAAATGATGAACGAGAAATTCAAAAAGCATAGGAAGACTCAAATGAACTTATGAAGAGTAAAGTTAAAAGACCGCAAAAACAATATGAGTAGAACAACAGAAACTAAGACAACACTGAAATACACCTAATTAATTATAATGGCACCTCTTTGGCCCTGAAAATAGATAATAAGACACATTTTGCCCTCTAGATAAAATTTTGAGGGACTATGGGTGTGGAATGCTACATACACTTTCAGACATGGTTACTGCATTCAATTCATTTCAATGCAATTTAACAGTTATTCTATATTCATTTTATATAACGCCCAGTGCTGGACACTGGGGACATAACAATCAAAATCGTGTTGGAGGGTTTTGCTGAACAGTTTTTGTCTTGTCTTGTTTTCTCAGTTAAGAGGGATGGTTCAGTGGTGAGGGAGGGGTATTTCAGAAACTGACTTTGATGTAAAAACAAAAGAAATCATTAAAACTTAAAACAAATCAGTATTGCTGAGCACCTCCTGTACAATGGGTTCTGTACTTGATACTCCTCACTTTCTATTAGGCATAGGATTCTACTCAGCAGTCTCATTAAAGGCTTTACTAACAAGAACTCAGACCAAGGTAATGTGCCTCCTTCCCTTCATTGGAGGAGTGATAGCCTCTGGGGGCAGAATGTTAAATATACTATCAGAGCAGTCCATGTGTCAATCAGATTTGCTGCATCGTTTTTTTCTGTGCTGTATTTTTTGTTCTTTGTTCACTGGAAGGGGAGAAAGAAGAGTAATATATCTAGACATGGTTATGTAAAAACTGATGGACTAATCATTTTTTTTAAAATTCAGTCCATTTTGAAGGACACAATGCCACTTGACTGCTAGCACGCAATTCAATTTTTTAAAAATAAACATAGTTGGTCCTGTTGGAGACACAGTACTTACACTCATGGTTATTATAGTTTAATAAATCCAGAAGAATTATTCAACCAGGTGAATATAACAACTTCTCCTTTGTCCAGAATGATAATGATAAGGGAGGCACATGAGCACAATCTTCGCCTTTATTTTTTTTAGAATTCTTTTTTTAATTCTATTTTTAATTTATGGAATAAAACAAGCATTTCCATAACATAGTACAATAAAAAAGATGATTATACAAGAAATTGCAAATCTTCTAAGCATAACTTGCTGTTTCTTTCAAATATATAAAATTATCATGTAAATTTCTTTTTTTTTCCATTTTTTTCTCCCCTCCCTCACTCCTGCCCTAGAGATGGCTATGCCCAAAGAGTTATTAAGCTTTTTTTGACCCAGCAATGCCACTACTTGGTCTATTTCCAAAGATGATTACGGAAAAAAGGAAAGAGCATATATGTTCTGAAATGTTTATAGCAACTCTCCTTGTGGTGGCAAAGAACTGGAAATTTCAGGGATGCCCATCAATTGAGGGATGGCTGAACAAGTTGTGGTACATCATTATGATGGAATGCTACTGTTCTGTAAGAAATGATGAGCACAATGATTTTAGAAAAACATGGAAAGATTTGCATGAAATAATGAAGAGCAGAAAAAGCAGAACAATCTGCATCTTTAAACAATAAAAGGTGGAAACTTACTACAGACTATTTGTAGGGCCAAGAAGAACAAGCCAGAACCATGTCTATGACTGGCATGGAAAAGCGAGAAAAGCAGTTCCTTATTTTCTTAAAGAAGGAAACCCTTAGCTGTACTAAGTGGAGGACTTTTAGAAAAGCAAATTCATACCACAATAAAAAGCCATATGCAAATAATATCCACGTTCAAAGACAATCTACCTAAACAGACCATCTGATTCCACACATGTGCTTTCAGCCTTGGCTCCCTCAGCATTGAGGTTGAATTTCAGAGGCACAGCAGCAGTGTGCTCATTTGATGAAGCTATGAAAAGACTTTCTCTCCAAAGTCCTCCTCTGATGTCTCAGTGTGGAGGTGACCCTGAGTTCCCAAAAGTACTGGTGGAAAGGATACTAATGTGGGCCCAGAGACAGATTCTGTAACTGTCAGTCAAGAACCAGCCTAAGGAAGAGGATTATCACCACAAGGTTGGTCATCAGTTAATGATTTTTCCTAAAACCATCTACAGTATGGTGGGGTTGAGATCTGCATTGGTGAAGAGAGGGCCCAAACCTCGGAACTCACAGGTCATTTGAAGCACAAAATGAAAACATTTGTGCAAATTCTTCCATTATTCAATGCAGGCCTATTCTAGGCCAGGCTTAAATCAGGGCAGTCCAAGAAGTCAGGCTCAGGAATAGAAAGCAATGAAACTCTCATGGATGTATAGAGTATTTCATAAAAAGAAGTTTAATTATCAAGGAAAAGGATGTTTAATAAGGACATACTTAGCACTGATTCAGTTCTCTGTGTCATAGATGGAATACCCAGTCAGAAAAATGGGTTGACTTCCATGGCAATGAGGATTCCACCAAGACTGAGTAGCACAGATTCTACATAGGCTGCCATAACATCCTAGACAACCAAAAAAAAAAACCCAGTTCCCTGGACCAATCAAATCTCAAGGATGGTTTTCCTCCCCTTTAAAGAGTTAATTAGGGAGGAACAAGATAGACAGGGAGTGAGGTGCTGAACTCCTTGAGACAGGGAGGAGAATGACATGGAAGCTAATATACAAAGCCACCTTAATCTGGATTGGGTAGAAATTTTTAATATTGTGAACTTCATAGCAGGAGAGATTTCTGAGTAATGGTAGTAAAAGGAGAATATAGAATTGGCAGTGGGAAGCAAGGAGTTTTCCAACTTCCCCTCCAGGACCAGTGTGCTAGAAGGTGTGAGTTAAGTTAGGTCAACCAGTGATGTAAAGGAGGGCCAGGGATGTAGTTTCATCAGTGAGGGGGGAGCTAGATTTCAGGAAAGGCTAGTTGATGGAAGAAACATGGAAGAAAATAAGTCAAGATGAAGGAAAATTTGTTCATTATGGAAAGGAAATCCAAAGAACACTATGGAAGGGGTGGCAATGAGTCACAGGTAGAATAGGATTAAAGAGGTTAAGAGGAGGAAAGAACAGGAAATATCAGTTAGAACAGCTTTCTCCTACATGGCCATTGATTAATACAAGAATAAAGAAAAAAAATTAGGTAGTGGGAAATTGCTAGCCATAATATTGGATGATAGATGAAAAATAAATTTCACTGTTTCCAAAAAGTATTTTTACTTAGCGAGAGCCTGAGGCATAAGGCTTTAGCTACTCTCCCTTGCTGTCGTACAAAGAAGCAGGGACGGACATTATGGTAAGCTGTCAGGTAGGCAGAAGACACTAGACCTCGGTCAGCTCCAGTTTGCCCGTGCTGCTCCTTCTCCAGGGTAACTAGGGAAGGTAAGGGCAAATACTGTGGGTGGTGCAGCTGGTCTTAGATATATCTTAGAACCACGATGTATCTTAGAACTTGGAAAATAACTACAGCTATTATTTAAACACTTTCAAATATTCCCAGATACAAACACAAGAACATGAAATCCAAGAGGACAATTTATGCCTAAATCCCAGAGCATGAAGGGACCACAGAGATCATCTACTCCAATACCTTTATTTTATAGGTAAGACTAAACAACTCGTCTATGGTCACCAAGCTAGTGGAAGAGCTGAACTAGAAACCAAATCTCCTGACCTGTTCTAGGGCTCTTTCCATTACTCCATGCTGCTTCCTAATATATGTGTTAGTAACATTTTCTTTCTTCAACAATATGGACAACTGAAGCCTGGAGACATGGAGCTAACAGACACCATCAGTGCCAAAATAAAAATGAACAAAGAGCCGATACTCTGGGAAGAAAAACACAGATGGGCAACAGGAAGGAAATGATGGCCAAAAGACCCCATCGAAAACGTTCTCTCCTACACAGAAAGAAAACACATAAACTTTCCTGAGAAAGAAACCAAATTTGAGAATAGAATCAGAAAGTCTTAGAGTTGGAAGGGACCTGAAAAGTCATCTGTTCTTGCTTCCAGGGTGGTCTAGTAGGGGAACAAAAGGGCTCAATAGGGGAGCCACAACAACAATAAATGGTGCCCTCCAGCCATTCTTGATGATAAGTTCTCACTCGGGGCCACACACTGCTAGGAAATGAGAAATTGCAGAGGCTCTGCAAGGGGTCACACATCTTCTGCTCTGCACAGAGAACTTAAATGACCATAATTCTAGAGTTGGAAAGGCACCTCAGAGACCATCTAGCCTAACCCCCTTCATCTTACAGAAGAGGAAACAGAGGCACAGGTAGGTTGACTGACTTTCCCGTAACATTTGTAATCTTCAAAGGCAGGATATGAACTCAAGTCCCCTGACTCCAGAGTCAACACTATTTCTGCTTCACCCCGAGTAAAAGATTGGATGTGCCACATGACAATTCCCCTGACTGACAACAAGTCTGGACTCCAAGTTTTGGAGAAGCGAGCATTTCCTCACCCCTTTTGAGAGCTAGAATAGACCTTCCAGAGCCTCCAGAAATGTCTAGTTCTGAGAAAAAGGTGACATCGCCACCTTTGTCACTAGAGACGTTAAAAACTGCAGCTGAGGTAAGCAAAATTCCTAGCAAAACAATGAAAAACTCTTACAGGGTCATTTCCCCCTTTGAATTGTTCTGTACAGTCTGGGAACGGCTCCTTTCTTGGAGGTGTGCTTTTTCTTGGTGTTTTTGATACTTTCATTTTATCATATTTTTAACAGTGTGTGATGAGGCCTCTGGGGCCTCTCCCACAACCACTCTTTGAGGAAGCAGAGGATTAGGTGACTGAAGGCTCTCAGAAAACCAGATGTTGAAGGATCCCCTTAAAACCATGGCAGCCACAGAGGCCCTCAGCCTGCCGAGTGATCTGACCCTGAAGAGGAGTACTAAGGATGACTGATGCTCCCAGCAGGCCTGCTCGTCGCAGAGTGAGAGGGGGCAGGGGCAGGCATAACTTTCATGAAGTCTCCAGAAAGTCCTTCTGCTGGGAAGATTCTTTGGTCCAGAAACAGAAACAAGAAAAGGTATAAACAAGGAGCATAAATCAGAGTAAAGTTTGAATTCCATACAAAACTTCAGAAAGAATCCCCTTACCTGTGAAATGCACCTATCTCTGCAGGGGAGCCTGACCTTTCGTACGGTTCAGAGATTTCTTGGTGTTGTTCAGTTGTTTTCAGTTCTGTCTAATTCTTCGTGGACCTGTTTGGTGTTTTCTTGGCAAAGACACTGGAGTGGTTTGCCATTTCCTTCTTCAGCTTATTTTATGGATGGGGAAACTCGGGCAAAAAGGGTGAAGTGACTTGCCCAGGGTCACCCAGCTAGTAAGTGGCTGAGGTCAGGAAGATAAATTTCCCTGACTCCAGGCCTTACACAGGTGCCACCTTGCTGCCCTTGGTTTTCTTAGGGATTTCTTTAGTAATCATTATGCCTGAATCTAAGAGCTTTGGATTCATGAATTTGTACTCTGGTGCATTATGCCTCTGTGAATTTGGACAAGTCTTTGAACCTCAGGCTCCTCACCTTTAAAATCAGAGGATAACAGATAACTCAGAGGAAAGCTGTGAGGAAAGTTCTTTGTAAAATACAGAGTGCTACATAAATCATAAATGTGAGCTGCAGTTTTTAATGTCTCTAGCTACAATATATCAAGTAATAAGACTTGATAAGAACTACATATCTCCCAGCCCTGTTTGCAGGAGGCCCAGATGCCATCTGCTACAGAAGTCCTTTCCTGATGCCAACTATCCCCATGATTCCCCCCATAATTCCAGTTATTCCTACTCTTTCCCTATCTACTCATTCTCCAATTTGCATTTAATTATCTATGCACATGTAGCACAGTGCTTGGCACATAGTAGGTTCTGAAGAGATGATTATTAGTTGAGTGATGGATCAGATGAGATAATATATACAGAGTACTTTTTAACCCTAAAGGACTATATAAACATAAGCTATTATTATTAGTTTAAAAACTAATAAAAACAAAACCTTTTTTCTTGCCATTGTTGGCATTATCTCTACATGAGATTTTTATTTTCTATAAGTTAATGTGTCTGTTTTATGTTGATTAGGTCATCAAGAAGCATTGCCCCAAATTCCCTCTACTATCCATGAAAGTAAAAGTCCTACAATAGGGTTAAAAAATCAACTTCTTAAGTACAATATTGAGAAACCATGTTTAAACAACAGTTTTTGTATGGGGGGGAAGTATGAGTAAAGTATTTGAGATAGTAACAAAAAAAAATGCAGTTTTAGGCTGCATTAAGAGAGAGTGTCTAAGGATTATGACCATGATATAATGGGAAAAAAACACCTAGAATCAAGGATCTAACTTCAAATCTTCTTTCTGCTTGTAACTACCTGTATAGAACCTAGGGAGAAGTCACTGAAATTCCCTTGACTTCAGTTTTCTCATTTGTAAAATGAGGTTTGGACTAGATGAACTGGGAAGTCTCTCCCAGCTTTAAATTTCTAGTCGTATGATCCTTTGACTGGAGAATTGATAATTCTGTTATATTCTGACCATGTCAGATTGCATCCGGAGTCTTATGTGTAGTCCTGGACACTGCACTTTAAGACGGATTGGGTGATCAGGTTGATGAGGGGTCTAGAGATGATATTATCTGAAAATCAACAGAAAGAACTAGAGATGTTTAGCCTGGAAAAGAAAAGACTTAGAAAGGACATAAAAGCTGTCTTTCAAAGCTTGTTAAGAGCAGTGACTGGGGGCTGCAGAGAAAGTATATGTAGGATCCGTTGAAGGAAAAACTTCCTAAAAAAGATTGCTGATTAAGAATGGAATGCGCTGACAAGGAGCACAATTGGTTCCCCATCACTGGAAATCTTCAGGTAAAGGCTGGATGACTGCTCCTTGGGGTTGTTGGAAAAGACACTCACTTATGTGTAAGACTTTACACATAAATATGTGTAAAGGTTGGACTGGAGAAAATCTACAATCTCTGCCAGCTCTGAAACCCTAAATGATCTAGTTATTCTACTGCCTCCTTTGAGCTCAACATCTAGTCACCTCATGTGATCAAAGAGGGGGATCAGTTTTGTGGCTGTTCACCTGAGGAAACTGTGAAACTTTATCATTTATGTTTATATGAATCTGCATGATTTGATTGGAGTGGTATGGAGACGAGAACTGGGAGAGGAAAAAAAAAGGGAGAACAGAGAGTTGGGAAGGGAGAGAGTGGGAGGGAAATGCCAGAGCGCAAGAAGGAAAAGGAAGAGAATAATCCATTTGCCATTAATCTAAAGAATTCAATCATCTGGTGGTTTGGGAGCTGGATTTGGCAGCTTGTAATTGATCAGCATAGCTCTCAGCTCAAGTCAGTGGGGAGTCACTAAGGAGGGATTTGAGACGTGTGAGAAAAATCTGGCTAGTCAGAAAGGCGGGCAACACACTGGGGGAAGGAAGCTGTTGGTCTGGGGCTGATAAAAATCCAAGCTTGTAAAAACCTTCCCTGTCAGAGAGAAAACTACCAGGGCTTTCAGCTGGACTTCTAAACATGGAGATATGACTGTCTCTCTTTGATGTTGCCTACATACTTCCCATCACATCATCAAGCCTCAGGAAAAGCAGCCCAAAGATGTCCCTTGCACTATTTTCTGGGCTTTGCAGGAAGTGCCACAATTTGAGTTTGGAAGCCTTCCGACGCCTGCTTGCTCCTTATTTATTTAGCAAAGAAGAAAAGCCTTCAGTTATGGATTTCATTTCAAGGGATGTCCTGGCAAAGCACTGATAGCTGGACCAGTCCTGTTAGCCAACATGTATTAGGAAGAGACACATGATTAAGATAATACAGTATTAGTCCAACATAAATTTGTCATGAGAAGTATGATAATAAGAAATGAAAATTGTTCAGCAGTTTAAGATTTACTGCTTTCATTGGAGATGGGAAGGGGAAGAACTGGAAGGATGATGGTGGTTAGGAAAGCATATTATCTTGAGAAACTTCAAATTCCATATTTCAGGGGACTGATTAAGTGGAGAAAAATGTGATAACATTGACATTGAATTTTCTTTCTAAGCATAAGCAAATTCACTTGGGACATGAGTCACACAGAAAGGATGACTGGGACTTCCATGAAATTCATTTAGAAAAAAACAATGGTACATTGTATTGAAGGGCTTTTTGAGGGGAAATGTCATTTTGTTTAGGGTTTCTAAAGCACCTGTATTTCATGCATCTAAAAAGTTTGATTGAAGTATGGTTTAGGCACCTAATATTCTTCAACTTAGACATCTAGTTCAGTTTGGTAACTAAATTATTTTCCTGGGTGAACAAAAATAATTGTTTCCTTATTTCTTTGGATATTCCTGTCTTTCAAATCAAACTCTAAACGGGCATGTCAACAATGATCAGTTAGCCCCAATTCCCCACCAGTATTTCTATACCATAATTAAGGTCACAGAGGAACATAGGAGCTAGTCATTAGCCTGCAGGAGTACAGGACAAATACCAAATATGGCATTTTAAATTTCCATACAAATTTTTCTATGTCTGCTACTTGATTTCATAAGACCCTTATCTGAGACCAAAGTAATTTGTATAACTTTTGTTTAAGAATTTTTTTAAATAAGGCGGTGGCTTGGTTTAGTGCATGACTGCAACCAGGTAAGTTGACAGTGTGCTACCTTTTATATAGAAGGATGACACCGGCCTGCTGTTAGGGAGGCATGAGTGCTCTGTTTCATTTCCTGGGACAGAGTCAGTCAATTAGTCAACAAAAATTTATTAAGCTCCTACTATGTGCTAGGCATTGTACTAAGTACTGAGAATACAAAGAAAAGGTAAAAAAAAAACCAGTCCTTGCTCTCAAGGCACTCACAATCTAATGGGGGAGACAACATGCAAACAACTATATACAAACAAGCTATAAACAAGATAAAATTGAGATAATCAACAAATACCATTTTAAATAATATTTTATTTTTCCCCAATTACATGGAAAACAATTTTTAACATTTGTTGTTTTTTCTTTTAAAATTTTGAGTTCCAAATTTTATCCCTCCTTTCCTTCTCTCCCTTCTCCCTGAAACAGAAAGCAATATAATATGTTATATGTGTGCAATCACGTAAAATGTTTCCATATTAGTCACTTTGGGAAAAAAAGACTTTTAAAAAAGAAAGTGAAAAATAGTATGTTTCAGTCTGTATTCAGATTTCATCAGTTCTATCTCTGGAGGCGGATAGTATTTTTCATCACAAGTCCTTTGGAATTGTCTTGGATCATCGTATTGCTGAGAATAGCTAAGTCATGCACAGTTCTTCATTGTACAATATTGTTGTTACTATATACGATGATCTCCTGGTTCTGCTCACTTCACTCTGTATCAGCCCATGTAAGTCTTCCCAGGTTTTTCTGAAATCATCCTACTTGTCATTTCTTATAGCTCAATAATATTCCACTACAATCATATGCCACAACTTGCTTAGCCATTCTCCAATTGATGGGCATCCCCTTGATTTCTAATCTACCTTGATTTCTAAGCTATCACAAAAAGAGCTGCTATAAATACATTTTTGTACAAATAGGTTCTTTTCCCTTTTTTATCTCTTTGGGATACAGACCTACTAGAAGTAATGCTGGATCAAAGGGTATGCACAATTTTATAGCCCTTTGGGCATAGTTCCAAATTACTCTCCAGAATGGTTAGATCAGTTCACAACTCTACCAATAGTGCATTAGTGTCCTAGTTTTCCACATATGCTCCAACATTTGTCGTTTTCCTTTTCTGTCATATTAGCCAATCTGATAGGTATAAGGTAGTACCTCAGAATTGTTTTAACTTGCAAATAATACTATTTTTGAGACACATACCTATGGTTAGTGTTGCACTCTGAGGTTATAGAATAAAGCAAAGTGAATTGGTCCACTTGAGGTCGGAGCCTATAACCTGTACTCAACTGAACTAAAGCTAGCCTGGGATCCTCAAATCCCATGCCTGAAATGAACTGCATCTAAATGAAAATGAAACTATAACACCTATAACAAGTTATTAAATAAAGACAAAGATGTTTGGATCACATCCCTTTTGAAGGGCAACTTTATGAAGAAAACCAAAGACTCAGATATTCCAATGGAGCTGTGATCTCATCAGTGCAGCTATTCCCCGTAACACTGCAAATCACAACCTGTCGATGCCTCCCATACGCTTCCAAAAACTGCCTCTCTGTACGATTATCTGAGTCAGACTACTGGGCAAGAGAGACCATGAGTCTGACCTAATGTAGCAATTGTTATTTATGGTACAATTACAGTACTTTTTTCAAACATCTGGCCCTCAGCGTCATCAGAGACAGAAGCCTGTAGGCGAAAGGCATAATTGACAGTTTATGGGCTGGTTACCTTGTCTAGCAGGCTAAAAAAAAACCCTTTTGAATGACACTCCAGGCTGGTGTGGTACATTGTGGAAATAAAGCTTTTGCAATAGCTTGGCCTTAGAAGATCTCCTACTACTATGGAGAAGACAAAATACATTCCTGCAACAAGCTAGCACATTGTCCCAGTTATTGAAAAAGCCTACTTTCAACAGTCAGTGTTTCCCTGCAAACCTTTTCTAGTTTTTTAAAGACTTTGAACTCAGCCCAAGTGTTGTGAAATAAAACAAAAGCATGAATGACTTCTCTTTCTGGGAGGGTGGTGTCTCAGGCTGCTTGACTTTGCTGGAGAGTATGGCTTGAGGTTCTTAAGATTGGTGATGGACAAAGCTCATAATGCCTCTAGAAAGTCTGATGCTAATTAAACAATGTATCTACAAGATGGGCCTTGGAAGCCTGGCAGTCCAGCCCCTAACCTGGCAGTATCTTACCCCTACTATTTTCTTTCCTGTCCGGTTCTGGCAGTGCCAGGTGCCAAAAAACAAAGGCTGGCAGGAAAAGAGTTAATTATCCAGGCCTTTTGGAATAATCTAGCTCCAGAAATTGGCTGACTCTCAGGGCTCAATAGAAGGCAGTTTGTGACAGTTTATTTTAACCCCCTGGAAGTCCTCTGAAGAAAAGACTACAGCTACATCCACGTTTTGGCCCCGGGATTTCCTCCACATTCACATGTCCTGCCCAAATACATATTGTCCCTTCTGCTCACCTCCAAAGTACCTTCATATTCTTTCTCAATGCATTTGCATGACTTTCATTTTGCTTTCTGAATGAAGAACCCATGATGTTGTTGAATTTAAACTGACTTATTGGAAATGATCTAGGATGGTATTACTAACAGCTGTACAAGTGGACTTTCCTATACTCTTGAAAGTTGTTAGAGTGATTTGGAGTAAAAGTTATACATGTTGTATACACATAGTTTCAGGCAAAGATTGTACAGTAGCTGGAAAACAACTGGTATTTCTTGGAAAGAGGACTTTGTGGGGGTTATCTCCTCCTTCAGATGCCTTGAATATACTCTATAGCTCCCACCATGCCATGGTGATTATTGGAATTGTGATAGTTATAACTTTGGCTCTAATATATATGTGTATTACGTATATAACATTTCCCCCCTAGTAGTATTATATAATTTCAAAAGTAGATACTACATATTTGCCAGATCAAATCTATAAAATTGACTTAACAAGGATCATTTTTAGCTTTTTTCTACAAATTCACACACCTTTCTTAATTATATAGATGTTGTGGTAAATCATAGCTATCTATGCTAGTATTCCCAAGTTTCATTTTCAGAGCCTTCAAACATAGCTTCCAGGGGCAGCAAGGTGGCGTAGTGGATAGAGCACTGGCCCTGGAGTCAGAAGGATCTGAGTTCAAATCTGGTCTCAGACCAGACACTTGACACTTACTGCCTGTGTGACCCTGGGCAAGTCACTTAACTCTAGTTGCCTTGCCAAAAGCAAACAGACAAACAAACGTACCTTCCTTCTGCAATCATGACTCTAGTTAATATGTTATGATGTACTACCACTAAATATTTATAAGACTTTTGGCAAGTCATCCTTTCTGGGCCTCAGTTTCTTTGTCTGTAAAATGGAGAAGGGGTGAACAAGGAGGTGCTTAAGGTTCCTTCTAGCTCTAAAAATTCTAAAACCTTCATTATTTGCAGCATAAATGAGGTTCTCTTCATTTTCAAAGTTTCAAATGATCCCTCCATAAGGACATTTTCACATTTAGGTATATGAATTCTGGTCATGGACTCTCTCTTCTATTCCCATTGGTTTTCTTTACTGATCAAGGGCTGCTATACTGAAGTCATAATGATACACACTATTGATCTTAATGAGAAAACTCTAGGCAGAAGATGCTGTGCCAGACATTTTTTTTTAAGTTAGGAAACATCTCACTTTCTTTATCTATGCTTGCTTCAACAGGATGTCGTGAGGACGAGTCAGACAGCAGCTGGAAAACAATTGACATTGCTTGGAAAGAGAGCTTTGGAGGCTTTATTTCCTCCTTATGGTGCCTTGCATGTGCTCTATGTTTCCCAATACCACAGGGTCAGCTATGGGATTATTTGAACCACCTAAGTCTTCAGTGAAAGACTATTGGACACGATCTCTCCTAGACAATAAAATGTGAATTTTAAAGATAATATTAACAGAGGATCTTGGTCCAATGAAAGCAGTACCATCCCCACTTAACCCCTACATGTATCCTTCCCTCTAGGCTCTCATGTTCCTTTTCCTCCATTCAGTACCCCAGAACTTACTCTCACCCCTGAGCAAACTAATTCCATTATACAATCAGAATAGACTGTAGTGCTCTTACCACACACAAGAAAAAAATTAGGAAACCCAAGAATATAAATATTAGGGTCACATAAATGACATGTTGGCATCTGATGTCAGAGGCAAACCAGGTAGAAACAGGTGAGAGGAAAGTGGTCTCAGAGACTGTCAAGTTCTGCAGGGCTATGTCTGTTTCCCCCATGGGGAAGGTACACACACACACACACACACACTCTGTATGTACCCGCCTCTCCACTGGTCCCCTGGGGCACGACTGACTCACCATCACTTTAGTTAGCTTTGCTGACTCAAGACATCCCCAAACTAATAAACTGCCATGAAAACACATACACAGCCTCTTATATCAATTATTTCCCACTGCTAAAGGATGTTACTATGTAGTACAGCTTTAAGTTTTCAATTTTGTCATATTTTCTAAACTATGATCTCTCCCATTTACTTTCAGGGATGTGACATACCCCTTAGCTGGAGTGAAAGCTAAACAATGTGGTTTGGATTTAGTGTTCCCATGCATCATCAGGGAAACTGTTTGTCTCAGCAATAGTGGCCTTATTGTTACTGGTAACAGCTGCTCGACCATGGCCTTTAATTGGGAAAAAACAAAGTGTCTCCTTTTCCTGCACCAGTTTACAAGAGGGAAATTTAGAACAAGGTTACTGAGTTGAGGCTGGAGAGTACCTGCTAGGGAACAAATACACTTTCTCTTTCTGATCCGATTCCAAGGCAACACAAAGATCACCTCAACTCCAAAGGGGGGAGGGAATAGTCCCTGATGAGATACAACTTGGCTCAGTTAGCTTCAGTTTTGTCTTTGACCTTTTCTCTATAGGAAACAGTTTTGCCAGTCTGTCGGTCAGTCGGTCGGTCTGTCTGTTGTTATCTGTTGTGTCTCTTTAGGCAGTAAATCCCAAAGGGTCTAGGAATAAGAATATGCCACATCTAGTACACCTTCACAAACGTCTACAGAAAAATCATTTCAATTTGGGCCGCTCGCCAGTGCTGACACTGCAGAGGGGGCCTACACAGTTGGAGGGCTTATTCTTTGGCAGGGAACTGAAGAGGTGTCCAGGTGGCAGCTGCATCACCCATCACTCAGGATTTTCTCCACATCAGTCAGGAATAACCTTGAGTTTCAGTCCAATCATTCCTCTCTTGAGAAAACAGACAGGTGGCCCTGACTCTGTGGGAAATATTTCAGGGTACACCATGGCCCCTCCTTTTCCATATATGCTCATGGCACAACCATAATCATCCTTGGCTGTAGCAGTTAACATTGCGTAAAACAATTGACAAGATAAGAAAAATGTGAGAATCCTGGGCTTTTTGCCAGCATCATTTTCAACACCCAAATGTCTGGCTTGTCACCCAAACATACAGCATTGTTAGACTGTCCTATTCTTTGCATCAACAATGGGAGAATCCAACTGGGCAGTTGAGCGTTTGTGTGGTTGATCTGCGGGGCAACTCGCACTGTTTGTATTTTTAGGGAGAAAGAAGAGAGCAGCAATGTTCCAACCATGGTCCCCAGGCATTTTGCCTAGTATCCTGATATGTGAAAATGTTATGGATGAAGTCCAACCCTATGGCCTCTAATAACTGACAAGTGAGTGAGAAGCAGAAACTTCCTAATTGGAAAAGGCAGTTCTTAATCTTAAGACATTTTCTTCCTACTACCATAAAGGATCCAGAGCCAAAATCCCAGAAATTTCATATCCTATACAGATGATAGATTTTACCCTATATTGATGATACAAACCCAAAAGTTTTACCACTTTCATTTGGCCAGAAAATTTCTACCCAACTCAACATACCCTACAAAAAGAACTGTGGTTTCTCTGTAACTACCTGCCCTTGAACAAGCTCTTTCAACCTGGGAAATTTCCTTCAATTAAAGAATAGGCAAACAACAAACAACTGAAAGGAGGAATTAATATGGAACAGTTATATGGACAGTACTTCAAAGCTCAAAATGAAGCTATAGTCTAAATCCACAATTTCCAGTTAGGCAGAGTTATAGATAATCCAAGTCTTGAGGACTTAAGTATGAAGAAAACGACTCATTCCATAGGCTACAACCCTTTGATGGCCAATAGAATGTCTAGTAAGCTGCCCATTTTAGAAGTGGACTGAAGTGAGATAAACAGATGTCTACTAAGTATGCATACTAGAACCAGAAATATGATAATATTAACACTTCATATCTGTAGAGTGCTAAATTTAAGGTTTACAAGATATATTACATACATTTTCTAATTGATCTCAAAATATGGCCACCCTTCTCTAGCAAGGGATCTCTGTCATGGATGAAGGTCTGAAAAGATGATGGGAAGTCCCTTTCTCTTTCAACTTAATTTCCATTAGAAAAACTAACTTTGAGAAGAGACTGTACTTATCTCACAAAGGAATGGGAGTAGTGTAGGAGTAAAAGTATGAAGTAAGATGGACAGAAGAGGTAAATAGAGCAGGCATGTGACTTAAGAGATGTATTTGTGCTGCAAAGAAAGATAATGTGAAGTGACATGTGAGGGAACCATAGAGTTCACAGTGAGGATAATGCCATCTATGACAGAGACACTCACTTTAAGTACTTTGGAATCTTTTATGTTAGGATAAGGATGTATTACTCCCCTAATGAAAACGATCTTTTTTTCCCAGAGAACCTCAGAACTGGGAGAGATAGCAGAAAATATCTAGTTCAACTAGACACCAAAATCCCCAACAAGTGATCATTCAGACTCCACCTCAAGACTTCCATTGATGGGAGGAATTTAATCCCTTCTTAGATAGCCCATTCTACTCGTTAAAAGCTCTAAATGAGGACAACTAGGTGGCGCAGTGGATAAAGCTCCAGCCTTGGAGTCAGAAAGACCTGAGTTCAAATCCGGCCTCAGACACTTGACACTTACTAGCTGTGTCACCCTAGGCAAGTCACTTAACCCCAATTGCCCCACCAAAAACAAAAAAAGCTCTAAATGTGGAGAAGTTTCACCATATAGCAAGCCAAATGGACTTCTCTACAACATATGCCCACTGCTCCTATTTCCGCCCTCTGGAATCCAGCAAAAACAATCCTCTTTCCACATAACAGTCTTTCAAATGCTTAAAAACATCTATCATGGGCCCCTTCAGAAGAAAGTCTCTTCCTCAAAGTAAACATTTCCAGTTCATTCAACTAATTCTCCTATGGCATGGTCTCCAGACGGTTTACCATACCAATTATCCTCCCCTGACATGCCCCAATTCATCAGTGTTCTTCATAAGATGAAGTATAAAAAATTGAACACAATACTCCAAGTATATTATGAGCAGAACAGAACACAGTGGAGCAGTTACATCCCTTGTTCTGGCACAATGCGTCTAGAAAGGAAACTCTGGAAGTGTCAAACTCAAATAGAAATAGGGGCCATTTCATCATATATGAGGATTGCTGGGAATCACACATTGACTTGGCATTAAAATGTAATATTATTTATGTTTTGTTGCACTTTTATTTATTTTGTTTACTGTTTCCCAATTATAATGGAAGTGTTGAGGTTTTTAACAGCTCTGCTCTAGATCACGACTTTTTTGCCTGCCCATATCTTACTGTTGACTCATATTGATTTTTATTTTAATTTTTTTTATATTTTTTTAGGCAATTGGGGTTAAGTGACCTGCCCAGGGTCACACAGCTAGTAAGTGTCAAGTGTTTGGTCTGAGGCCGGATTTGAACTCACATCCTCCTGACTTCAGGGCCAGTGCTCTATCTACTGTGCCACCTAGCTGCCCATGTTGACTCATACTGAGTTTGAAGTCACTAAAATTCCTATAAAGTATAATCTACACATTCCTCTTAATCTTCTATGTGCATAGTTCTTTTACAAAAAAGACATGGGATTTTATGCTCTCAAGTGGCTATGTGAGCTCATCAATGCAGGTATTCCCTCTATACATAGTTTGAATAATCTCTCACAAAGATCTTTGGATAGTTACTATTTATCTTTAAGAAAGGAGGACTGGAATCTTGAGACATGACAATGAACCATCATCTGGAAAGAGTTAACTGTCATGGCTGAAAGACCCTGGGTGGAAGCTCTGAAAAAGAATTGAGAAGAACTTCTTTCCTGAGGAGTCTTGAAAAATTGATTATCAGAAAAAAAAAGGTTGTGAAAAACTATAAGAGATAACCACAATTTTTGGGGGGAGACTGAAGAGACATTTTGAGAGAAATGAGCTTAATTCTGTAGAGAAGACATTTCATGGCAAAGATATCCTAAAAAAGAGAATTTAACAGCAGCCTGAGAGCACAGTGGTTTCAGTGTTTTGGGGAATTCAACAATTATTGATGATTATGATATGATGAACATGATGATTAGAGGTGACCCTAGTTGTGATTTTTTTCACATGTGATGCATTGCTGAAATGTATGCAAGCACATATATAGACACATATATGTATTATATTTTTGCATTATCTGCATAACCCCTTCTATCTTGCCAGTTTAGTGAGCATTGTTATATGCAAAAATATGAGAATATATGCAGGAATTGGAAATTCTAGAAATAAAAATGGCAACCCAGCTGACTTTTACACAGAGTAGACTGGGACTGATGACTTTGAACTAGGCTTTAGATGAGGATGCTGGGAAGAAGAAGGATGCAGAGAATTCATCTAGGCTGTGCCTCACAGGTAGCAAGAGAGAAGGGCATAGCTACCATGTTGGGAGACTGGCTAGAATTCATGACAGCCCCCAAGACTGTCTGGGCTGAATCCATTACCCCATCAGCAGATCCAAGAGGAGATCAGGGAGTCCAAAAAATAAAGCCTATGTCACTATTTTCCCCTCAACATAGTAATAGAAATCTTTGATATACATAGGCACTAAAAAAAGAGATCTCATGTAGGGTGAAGGTTGGGAAAGTGATGCTACAGATACAGACTGGCACTAAGGGAATTTGGCTTTAGGTTTTTGTAGCTGGTCAACTTTGTAGAAGGATTTTTAGCACCAAACTCAGTTCCTCATCAGACCTCACAAGTAAGGACACATATAAATATATGTGTGTGCATATGTGTATACATACACACATATGTATACATAAGCTATTAAAGCTAAAAAATGCACTAATGCTTTTAGAACACCATATACATTTATATGTGCATGTACACATATACATATGTTGTTATTATATCTAGGATTATAATTATTACACATAAGCCCCATCAAAAGTGGTGGCTCTTTACAAATGTAGAGCTATATATAAATGTTAAATCTGGAGCCCATTACAAGTGCAGACTTCTATATAAATGTTAAATCTGGTTCTGTTAAATTAATTAATTAATTAGATTGCCATTACCACTGATGTTTATCTGTAACACCAAGGTTTGATACTGAAAGAGAGAATTGAAAAAGAGGTTTCTATGGTTAATTAACTCAGCTGTAACATGTTTTATAATTTATCAGGAAATATCGGGGCATACTCTTTGAATTATATTTGAACATGATGACAGAAAATTAATAGAGTCAAGTAGCAGGCTAAGAGGTCAGAGTTTGGTTTCTGAATCAACTGTCACAACACTGACTTGTTAAAGCAAAGATGAAAATGAATACAAAGCTAGAAGCACTCTGAGAGCATCTCACATCATCTCAATACTCCTTTACCACCACTCCTCTAACACATACACCCTATGGGAGTGCTATGTGTAAGTTAGCAAAAATCCTATGATATGTGAAGTGTAGCAAAAAGCCTTACTATAGATGGAGTCTCATCCCTTTGAAGTGTGGGATGAGTGTTTAAAAGGCTGTTACTACTGCTATTGCCTTGGTACAGATCATCCTGCTGTCTTTTTTGTGAAGCATTGACTGAGGAGATCCTAAGACTTATCATGACTAATGAGAAGCCCAAGGAAAGAGTTGACTGAAAACAATGACATTAATTTTTTAATGTTTCAGGTCAATATGGTCAAAATGATGCAGTTTAAGAGGCACAAATGATTTATTAAACCAATGAAAGCTTCTTGCGAATGACAGTTGGAAATGGAGGACAAAGATACAATTGATGTATTCAATCAGCAGATAGGAGATTTTTACTACAAAAAGACCCTACAACTTTACTTCAGAACTGTGATCCCAAAGAAAACAATGCCTTTACAATGAGAAACTGATAGTGGGTTCATCCACATTCTAAGTACAGTATAATTTTCTCTTTTGATCCCTTCTCTGTATCCCCATTACTTTGTTGTATATAAAGTATATATTATGTGGGCACACAAATGTTACAGACTGAAACCCCTCCTTGCCTGCTCTTCTTTCATGATTCTTGAACTTGCATCATTTCACTATAGGGTTCTATTAAATTTTTGTATGAAATTATTATAATCAATGTTAATATCCTTTCCTCCATCTAATCTTAGGCTTCAGTAATTTAACAGATCAGTTTGGAACTGTTTTAATGTTTAAATTGAATGCCAAATCTGCTTGTTTTTATTTTCTTCTAGTTTTGTATTAATTTTTATCTTTGCTCCAACAAATCAGTGCTGTGAATGTATATAACAGTTGATTCAAAAATGACCTTCACCTTAACAATGAGTCATTTCCTCTCTGTCAAAATATAATCAATTCAGCTTTTTTTAATGTTAACCAGTATTCATCACATTCAGTGTCCTAATTCTTTTCTTGAATGAATCAATTAAAAAGTATGTAGTAAGTGCTTACTATTTGCAAAGCATTGTGCTAAGTGATGGGATTTCAAATAGGAAAAGCAAGACAATTCTTGCTGTTAAAAAACTCATATTTAATAGGGCAAAACAACCTATATGGGACAGTTCAGCTACATAGCAAATAGAAAAATCCAAGAGTGTCTCAAGTACAGCACCAACATAGATAGCAAAACATCTTTAATGACACTTCCACTGATAAAAATCATATATTGCTGCTTTTGAACCATTTGATAGTGCCAAAGACTTTGATGGTGAGAATTTTCTCCTCTGGGTCTTCAAAACTAAGGAATTGAGGGCTACAGTATTCGAAGATGTGGTTGCAAGGTTGAGACTCCACAAGACATGCTCCTCTGGATCATAACTGCAGTATGGGCTGAAGGCAAAGCTAGTGATCTGGGAAGCACTGATTCCCAGAGCTCTTGGGTTTACCTACCTATCCATGGCAGTTGGTCACTGGTTGTTGCTGGTGGTGTTTGGAATGGGGGACCTTCCCCCAGGGGGAAGGCCAGGCTGCTACTGTAGTTTCTGAGGTGAGGTTGTTTTCAGGTTTAACCTTCCTGGTATATTCTTCTACCTATCTTTTCCCCAGTATATCTTGTGTAATTTAGGCTGGCTTGCTTACCCATATGTGGCAGCTCATTAGCAGTTAATATTAGTGGTGGCAGGGATAAAGAAACCCTCACTCACCAAGGGCTGGGACTTAAAGCAAGAATATAGGGGGCACTACAATTCCTAGGGCTCTTGGTCAGCAATTAGCATTAGTGAAGGCAAGCATGACAGAATCTCGTCTGATAGGGGCTGCTCCCCTGGACAATGGCTTTGCAATCTAGTTTGGAAGAAGAGTCAGTGATTTAGAAAATGTTACTATTCTTGGTGCTCTTGGGTTTGCCTTCCCACAGTGACAGTTTTTGAATCAACTATCACAACACTGACACAGCTGGTCAGCAGTTGATACTCAAAGAAAGAACTATGAGTATAAGCATGAGCTGTCTATGTAATCCATAAGTAACTGGTTTCTCTCATTCCTTATTCTTGAAACATACTTCTTGCTATCTTCGTCTACTCCCACCTTTGCACTGAAGTTCTCAAGTACACTCAAAGTATATATTGATTTAATTTGATGAGTAATATAATGGTCTTTATAAGACTTCTTTATCTTTTCTTCCCTCCACAACAAATATTGGGGCATAGACTGATTTTTTTGCAAAAACTTAGTATTGTAATACAAAATGACCCAATGCCCCATGAAATTATTTTTTTATTATCTTTGGACACACAATAAATTAACTCCTTTATTTGCTTCTCCAAGAAGAACCTGAGATCCCTCCTTCCTTTTAGATACAACTTCCTTCTCTCCTGATTTTGCTTATAGTAAGAATGTCAAGATTCATAAATTCAGTGCCTCCAGTAGTATATCACTGTACAAGGATCTCATATTTTGACTATCAACAGTTTGGTTAATGTTTATAGATGGCCTAAAAACTGTACAATTCTTAGTACCCTATGCCACTGTCACTCTAGATACAGAAGAGGATTTCAAAGAATCGGGAACCATTTTGTATTTTTTCTTTTTTTTAAAGGCTACTATGGTCATTACATTTGTCACCAAATGGCCAGCCAACTGGCAATGAGCTTCTTCAATTTAGCTAGATTGGCCCCTGGAAATTAGGTCCAATCGATTGCTAGGACAGTACTTGGAGTAGTTCTATACAGATAAAACCTTCAGAGCTAATGTCAGTCTTTAACAGGCCTTCACAACTTATGGCCTGCACACTTCCTATGACCCATGTGCCATTTGCGGCCCACCAAAGGATTTCAGGCAGCCCACAAAAAATGTAGAGGGTATAAAACAGGCCTGCACAACATACTGCCCACAAGACACTTTGGTGTGCTGCAATTGACCCACAGGCTGTATGTTGTTCAGGCCTGGTCTTTAAGAACCCAGGGTCCTTTCCACGACACAATGAGGCACTGGAATAGCACTCTGTGTTATTTCATCTATTATATTTGGGCCATTACCGTAGTCTGCCAAATCCTTGGGGATCCTAGGTCTAGCTCCCAATGTATTAGCTATTCCTTCCAGAGTCATATAATCTGCAAATATAACCTCAATAGGTGACTGGTTAGGGGAGTTACCTTATCAGCTTACTGAGCTTAAAAAGTATCAAGACTTTGAGACTCTGGATGTATCTCACCAAGTGGAAATAATTTAATTGACTAGGCTGTTGGATCAGAGCCGCCCTTTTTGGAGGGCCTATAAAAGGGAACCAGAAGACTCGCCGTTCCCTTTGTTCCTTTTGACACTTTTAACTTTTTTTTTTTTTTTACCTTTTCCTTTTCAAAGCAAAGGCCAGAGAACGGTAGAGCTAAAAGTGTCTCTGGACACTAGGGGAAGCCACTAATGGCAGGCTTGAGTCAGAAGCACATAAGAGTTCCATGTGGCTCAAGAGAAGAAGTCTTAGATCCCAAATTCCTGGACTCTGAGTGTGCGGACCCAGTCCTGGAAGGGCTGTGGCAGCTGCACACATGTTGTCAACTACATGGCACCAAAGGAGAAGAACTATGGAGCTGGATGGTGGGAGCTCCTGAATACTACCCTTCTAGAGAAAGAGGACTTGTAGCCAGTGACAGCCTGGGGATCCCTCCTTAAGAATCCCACATTTGAGTTTCATAACCCAACCTTCTAGAGAGAGCTAGTAAGGTGGCAGCGGGAAGAAATATTGCCCACATGGCCATCTCAAAGTCATGATATGGGGGAGTAACAGAAATGAACTTTTCCCTCTGCTAGAATGTTTAACCATTAGTTAAACATACAAAGTGGATATAATGGAAAGGCTCTTTAGTGTCCCCAAGATGGCTTTTTTTATGGGACGGGGAAGCCCACAAGGTAGTACCATAAGGCTAGCTATCTTGGAAGATCTTTTCCATATAGGTGGAATTCACCAAGATGCCAGTATTTGCATTAATAAATACTGTTTCCTTTTAGAAGACATGATACCGCAGAGTGGTGACATGAATCCAGGGGACTACCCTAGGGAACAGTGAGACTCAGTGGAGAGGAAGAGGATTGTATTCATTGTTTGTGGACCACCACAAGCCTTTTATGCTGTTTCTGTATTTTCTGTTGGCTGGAATGGATTTTCCCTATATGCATTGTTACCTTGCATACTTGTATAAAAGCTGGGTACCCTTTTACTCATATCTATAGAGACACAGACTACAGCTATATTTTGAGATTTCCCAGAGGTAACTTTGTATGGGAGCAAGTCAAACTAGAGAGAATGATTCAGCAGAGCTGTCTCTGAGTCTGAACCCAGTTCGTGTAAGCCCAGGGCACTAGGCCACAGTTTATACCTTTATTAAGGTGATTGATTAAACTGTGGAACATAAAGGGGCCAAGGACAGTCTCCACAACACTCTACTGAAGGCAACGGTGTATAATGGAAAGAGCCTTAGATTTGGAATCAGAAAATCTATGTTCAAATCCTGTCTCTGCTATTTATAGCCCTGCCTTATATGATCTTGGACAAACGAGTTAACTCTTTGGAATTCAGTTTTCTCATCTATTAAGTGAAGGGACAGTGGGTTGGACTAGATCATTCAACTCAATGAACATTTATTAAGTAACATGCAATACATTGTGCTAGGCTTTTGGATAAAAAGGAACAAAGAAAGAAACATTCCCAATGTCCTCAAAGACCAGGCATGGAGGGGGGAAGAGGTATAATCTTTAAGGTGCCAGGAAACTAAAACCTATTAGTCTATGCACTTCCCATCCTATAGAAGCTGAAGAATCATTGAACTGGCTCTAAATCTATCTCTTGGCACTGTTACCCAGCCTACATTTCTTTATCTGGTCCACAAGGTTCTCACAAAACACTTTTTTGAATGCCTTGATGAAATCCAGACACACTACAACCAAATAATAGCTGACATTTACAAAATTCATTTGCATAAGTTGTCCCCACCTCCCACCCCATGCCTGGAACGCTCTACTTCATCAACTCTACCTCTTAAAATTCCAAGTTTCCTTCAAAACTCTGCTCAAATATCACTGCCTAAAGGAGGCTTTCCATGATTTCTCCAGCTGCTAGTGCCTCCCACCTATATTATCTTGAGTTTTTTTCATACACATTTACATATATACATGTTGTCTACTCCTATAGAATATAAGTTCCTTGAGGGCAGGAGCTGCTTTTTTTCTTTTCCATTTTTTTTCCAATGCCTACATATAGTAGGCATTTAATAAATGCTAGTTGTTTGATTTATTGATTGATTGATAGTGCTTTAAGATTTTCACTGCATCTTAAAATGTACACTCTTTTAAAGTCCCACATCAGCTCTATGAGGCACATACCACAGGGTATTCATTATATCAGGTTGCTATCCGTAACGTTTCACTACCTGACTCTTTGAGAGTGGCCAAAAAGGAAAGAGTTTATATAACACGATCTGTTGTTGATGAACCTGTGCTCACTCTTACCATTTTCCTTTCTAAGTGCTCACAAACTATCCCTTTAATAAAATCTTCCAGAAGGCCACTAGGAATCAAAGCCAAGCTCCTTGGTCTACAATTTGAAGAGTACACTTTCTTCCCTTTTTTGTTTTTTGAAATTGAAGATCACATTTACACATTTCCAGTCCTCTGGCAATTCTTGCTTTGTGACTGTTCAAAGATTATACAGTAGCCCTCTAATCATGTCTACCATTTGTTGTTGTTGTTGTCGTTGTTGCTGATGATGATGATGATGATGATGATGTTGGTATTACTATTTTCAATATCCTGGTATGTAGTTCATCTAGGCCTGATTAATCGAAAATATAAAAGGCAGCTATGCACTTTCTTAGTTTTGCTTCATTTGCTTTGGGATCCAATTCCTTATCAAGCAGTTATTTTTTATACTTCCTGATTTAAAGTTTTTTAAAAGAATTGAGTATTCTTCCTCTCTCCATCATCTGCTATAATTATTTCATCCACCCCTAGCAACTATGTTGCTCCCAATATGGCATTAAAAGGACCTTTTTGTTGCTTTTAGAGTTGTAGCCAACTTCAGCTTATTCTGAGCATCAGAAGTCCTAGCAGTATTCATTCGTGATCATCCTCAGCTACTTGCCTTTGCCACACTTTCTTGAGAGTAAGTTGACATCTTGCTACCCTTTGCATATAAATCCATCTCTTTACGTAGTTCCTTCTTTTCTGTCTCAACAGAATGATTTGTGCTCTCAGAATTTTGTTCAAAAGAGCACCAGGTCCCTCTTGAGGCTACGTCCCTTGTAAAACTTGACCTAACAAAGATTTGGAAACAAGCTTTGGATATATGAGGAAGCAGGCAATGCACCTATGTTGACTGGAAGAATGGTGGTGTCCTTGACAGTAATAAAGAGGTCTGGAAGAGGGGTGGATTGTGGAGAAAAGATAATGAGTTCTGTTTTGGGTATGTTGAGTTGAAGATACCTATAAGATATTCAATTTGAAATTTCTAATCAGTAGCTGGTGATTGGAATTCAGGAGAGAGATTAGAACTGACTATATCTATATGTGGAAGTCATCTGCTTAGAGGCAACTATTTCTCTTATTCTAGACAAGAATACTATTTCTCTTTATTATTTCCTCTACATTTTTAAGAATTAAATCATCATTAAGACAAGTCAATCATTTATGTGCTACTCTCTACTTATTAGAAAGAGCTCCAGCAAGTCTTCTTATCCTCTGGAGATGAGTTTAATTCTTAGAAAGCCAAAATCACTTGGGTCCAACACCCCCTTCATCTGAGTTGTGACTATAATGAGATTCATTTTGTATGAAATTACAAACTGACTTGAAAGTAATTCCAAAAAGAAGTTCCAAAATGTCTCGAGCATCATTTAGATACATGTATACCTTTCCAAAGTAACTGCTTTGATGGGGTACAAGACATTGTGGATTTTGATGGACTAATTTAAAAAAAAAAACTTAAAAACCAGTCTTACTAATATGTGTGTGTGTCTACAAATTGACCTTACATATATAGGGTTTTTTATTCTCCTGGTGATGTTTGCCTATGAATGCCCTGGAATACCCTTAGTCTCTGATAAATTACGTACAGTTATCCCTTCCACAGAGACTTTTCCCATTGTGGTTTCAATATGTCACAGATCAGCATAAGAAATTAAATGGGAATTTCTGGGGAGTTTTGCAGAAGCCATAGACAAAACACAAAGGTCAGCAGATGACACAGAAAAAGTATGCATATCAGAAATGCATAAAATATATGGATAATATTATGTGACATTAACCCAAATTTTACAATAAGGTACTGTAAACATCCCATGAAAGAAAAAGAAAAAATTCAGATTTCTTCTCTGGTACAAAGGGAGAGCCAAAAAATTTTATGTGGATTTCCCAGATTGCTGAGGAGCTGTACCCCTAAGCCCTGTGATGTGGTAGGGATAACAGTATCTCAGTCTCTGATAACTTGAAGTTATGACCTGAAGGTCATTCAAATGGCAACAGAGAGGCACATAGCAGGTTTGAGTAGGCTACAACACTTTACAAATGAAGAACTGCATAGAGCAACGTAAAGATGTCATCAGAGAGATGCACAGCAACAAGGACAACAACAAATGAGACCAAGCATAACCAGTGGACAGCTTGTATGTTCCATTAGCATCTACACTTGGTGAAGAGGTCCAGAGGAAGACACACAGCATGTTGAGTGGATATGCAGATCCCCACAGTATATTTATGGAGGACATGGATAAGAGTGCTGCAGGATGGACAGGCATGGATAGAAAGATGTGCTCACAGCAATAATGTCATAATCCATCAAAGTATTAAAATATACACATATATACACATACTGCTATACATACCATACATATATATACATGCCCACGTGTGCATATATGTGTATATATGCATACACAAAATACTATTATACATGCATATATTTATATCTGTAAGTACTTATATTAGCATATGTGTGCCTATGTACATACATATATATATTTTAACACACTATATAACTGGTATTCTAGGTGGGGGCTCAAGACCTGAGCAAAATTTCTAGACCAAATTTCAAAAGGCTCCTACAGCTCCTTTTTCTCTAGGAGAGAGGCCAAGGACATGTCTCTTCATACTTTGGCTTGAGCACACAGTAGCTTCCCATGAACTAATAGAAAAACCCTGAGAAACACAATGTTTTCCCTCTGTGTGTACAGCCTAGCTCCTAAATGTATATTTGCATTCACTCCTTCTCTGTCTCCCCTGCTGAGGCATTCATCCTGGCATGCGGAGGTTTGGCAAAGATCCTCAATCACTGTCCCTTAGAAGAAAGTCTTCTTTGACTTATTCCCCCCTCCTTTTTTTTCTTATTCCTAAACATGCTACTTTATCCAAAATGGCAGAGAGAAAAATAAGCTCACAATGTTTTGATGCCTCAAGGTCAGGGTCTCCTTCTGACTTCATTCAGCCAGACTGCACCCTGAATAAATCATCCGTGCTCAAATCCATGTGTCATGGCTTCAAGTCGCAAGTACCGCAACCTGCATTGTGTGTGAACTTCTCAGGAACGGGTGGCTACAGCAAAAAAACAACATTCTTACAAGGTCACTCTGCTTTTGAAAATGTTGCCTAGTCCCCATTTTTCATCTTCTTTTACTTTCAAAGATCTTTATTAAGCCTCTATCCTAAATAGAGGTAGGGTGCCATAGCACTCACGGTCCCCAAGATCCCATCTTCAGCTCTAAGTTGAGGTCAGTTTAATGATCTCATCCTTCTCTCCATGCAAATTGCCAAAACTACCATAGCCTTTGGCACATGTTGGCATATTGGGAAGTCTTTGATGTAGAGAGGCCCAAGATGGGGATGTAGAAGTATTCACAGCAGGTTCAAATTGAGGTATGCTTAGAAAATTGTAAGGGGAGCCCTCCTGCCAAACTTATGCCTGAATGTACAATCTTTCACTTTCTAACTAAAATATAGTCCCAGGACTCCTTGACCCCCACTGGGTGTGTTGGGGACAAACATAGGGAGAGGGATATCAATAGTAAAAGCACTTGCCCTCGAATAATCTCTGCCTATATTGCTTCCAGGGTCCTATGGTACTCATTCTCCTCAGAAAACAGACAATTAACATGGTGAATTTAAAACGCATAGTTACATATTTAGTGACTAAGCACATTAAGTTAACAAGTTCGGAGGCAGCTCATGGCTGCACTAACTTTTCCTGTTTGTTTTCCTTTGTGATTTATCTTTTCCTGTGACCAGTCGTGTGCTAGTGGGAACCTGGCTTAAAGTACAATAACAGCGAAGATCAGATCAGTGGGTGGCTTGAAAGGAGACTGGAAAGACCAGAGGTGGGGAGTTATATCCTTTCAAGTCCACTCAATATTCGGTGTATTTTGGAAATCAACAAAAAAAAAAGTTTAAAAAAATGTACTCTATAACTGAGAATCATTTTCCTGTTCTAACAAAACAATTTGCCTGTAGCTCTAACTCTCTGGACTGTGATCTCATCAGTATTCCCAGCAAAGCAGGGTGGAGTCCAGCCTACTTTGTCCATGGAAGGAAGATCTCCAAAATCACATACACTGCATGCTACAGGCAAAGGTGTTGCTTGGATAACATGGACCTTTCTTTTAAGTCAAACCTCAAGCTATCTGTAAATCAGCAATGAAAGAAAAATCACCATGTTCCTGAGATGACTTTTCCTTTTCAGGATGGTACCAAAGCACCTACCTATTATCCTTTACCCAGAGACATTTCCCATAAAGTCATGGACACTAAAAGCTTGGACAATGGATGCTAAAAATACAGGATAATCCAGTTTTAAATGACACCAGATAAACTAATGGATTATATTAAATGTCTTTCCCAGTTTAGAGATAGATAGATAGATAGATAGATAGATAGATAGATAGATAGATGGATGCATGCATATACATGTGTATACTTCAGAAATTATTAACTTCATAATAAAAATAAGTGTTTGTTATAGTTATAGGATTTTGAAAGTAACTTAAAATATGTTTCTCAGTATTACTGACTCCTCAAATCTCATACTTGAAGCATATATCACCCACATCAGCTCCCTTGCAGGTGCAACTTGATGACTCATTGTTCCTTTCTAGTGTCACCCAACTGACTAGCGTTGAGAGCAGCTGCTCTAGCTCAGGGGTGGGTGAAGTGATTCCAATTAATGATGTAGTTTATGTCAAAGTAAGCTATTAGTGAGTCAATGCAAATTACAAACCAAGGTGCTCAGTAGCCTTTTCACTGGTTGCATGAAAAAAAACTTGTCCTTTTCTTCTTTTCTATGATTCTCAAGTCAATCTGCTTTGTTGTTTCTCCGGCCAACAGCCTGATAAACTCCAAATAACAGTAATAACAACAAAGGATTATTGCTGTATGCTAGGTACCAAATGTCAGAGCTCTCCACAGATTGAAAAGATAGGTATGACTGAAACAGTCATTGTGAACCAATTTCTTCCATGCTGAGTGCATATTTTAATAGTGCCTTTATTTGTGGCCTGTAATTGTTTGCAGAACCTGGCACTGTTTGCCTCTCTGTATCTTAGAACAGCTATCTTATTGGAGAACAACCATCCCATGCCTAAGTGGTGGCTGCCAGACCTCTCAGCTGATGTTTCTGAGCATTCATTCCATAACTGGACTGTTTTGTTTCATACTATATGTTAGTGTGACTCTGAGGCATTTTTCCCTGATAACTATATTTAGGAATCACCCACTCCACTTCAGATCACAATAATGCACCTTCTTGACCATCCTGTAGTTGTCTTCTTACTTTACATTTCTCACCCCCCAGAACAGTTTCACTCTAGAAACTCTGTTCCAAGGCCTGACTTCTGTTCACTTACCTGTCTTACTAACTTTATAGATGGGGATAGGGATCATAGGACTTGTGATTTCATTATTATCAGGAACTCCAAGATGAGGAAATTCCCTTCATCAACGTAGATTGGGAACTTCTCTGCAACTTACAGATTTATAGGATTGTCTAGATCACTGGGAGGTTAAGTTACTTTTCTAGGATCACATGGCCAGTAGGTATCAGAAGGCAGGACTTGAACTCAGGTATCCCTGTCTCTCTTATATATAAGAAAACTGTAAAACATTTGATTTTTTTTAAAAAATGAATTGATATCTTCAATATGTCAATCTCTTAGATCCTTTAAGAAGACTAAATACTATCTATATGTTGTAGAACTCTATTTTATCTGGAACTTAATGCCACCTAAGTGTGTCTACCTTATGGCTCCCCCAAAAGAGTTGCTAGCTTTCTTGAGTCAGATATCTAATTTCCATGCAACAAACAGAATCAGTCACTTGGCTTTCCAGATGAAACATTGCACAAAATTGAGAGAGCATATTTCCTAGGGATCTTCTGGAAGGAGCAGGATTGCCTAGCTGAACTCTGAGGTCCCTTCCAATTGTAGGATCCTTTGATTCACAATTCTATGGTTAGTAATCAATTTTTTAAAATCAGGAACAGTGATGGCTAATCCCAGCTGTGCCACAAGATCGGTGCATGTTTGGGGACAAGTTGTTTAGACTTCCAGTACCTTAGTTATCAGCCTTTGAAAATGTGAAGAATCAAATCAGAGTAAGAGGGAATACTCAAACATCAAAAGTGATCTGTAATCTCTTTGATATTGGTAGCATCTCCTGTGATGCATGTCACAACTCATAAGCCTGCCCAACCTACGTGACTCTTCTTCATAATCTTCCGTAAATGTATTCTTTGTTTTCTCTTGACATCACCAGGGTACCAACAGAGTACAGAAATTGTCCATCAGTTATCCCACACCGTGTGACCAGCCTGTCTTCTTTTTCATTCATGCTTTTCCTTAATGACATCCTTTACATGACTCCTTCAAAATTCCTTATTCATAATATATTGCAGCCTGCTCACATCACTGCCCTTTGGTTGATCCTTGATTTCAAGTTCTTCCGAGATTATAATGTTCTGGGACTCACAGCCATGCAAAAACAACAAAAGAATATTGGTATTAAAAAGAGAGTCCTTTGTTTCTGGAAGAAGCTTGGGAACATTTAAAGAGCTTGGCAATTTCTCATAAGCAATCCAGTCTGCTCTTCTCCTATTTTACTCTGGGCCCAACTCTAATTGCTGTGTCTGTCCAAGATACTTATTGCCAATGGACAACTCTATATGCTATCCATTCAACTATGTATAATAATTTGGACAATAAGCATTCTTCATCTGCTTTGCTTTTTTCCTGTGTGAATGGATAGGCAAAACTGTTTATTATGATTATGGATCTCATTTAAGAGGATCTGCAGTGTTCTGTGGTTTGATGAAGTCAACACGATATCATTTGCAAACAGGCACATCTGGAGGGCCATCACCACCTATAGAGAATCCCTCCTTGACTTGGACTTCATTCTGGATTTCCTCCATGGCAGTGGCAAAGAACTTTAGTGATCATAGATCTCCTTGTTTTATGCTTCACTTGATATTAATGATAAGATTGGATTGGAAGAAATTAGAGATAAAAATCACTATGGCTATCAAGAAGCTGAATAAATGTCATTTCAGAAGCTTAAGATTAACCACAAAGACTAGAATGTTACCATCTGGGAAAGATTTTTTCCGAGTGATTCAATCATGAAAGTTATGAGTTCTACCCCCTGACACTTGTAAAACAAAAGGCATGGAGCAATCTCTCCTCCCAGACATCAGAAGTTTATGCATTAGCAATGAAGGGGAAGAAACCACAGAAGAAAAGAATAGATCTGCCTTTCTGACAATGATGTTATTACTTCTGAAAACTCTATCTTATGAATGAGAAGAGATGGTCTCCTCATGCCTAATTTCCTTTTTTTCTTCTGTTTTACTGTGGTTAGGTTAAATAACTACTTGAGAGAGAATTGAGATAGCAACTACCTACTTGGCTAGTTGAAAACGGACTTATCATTTCAAAGATTAGAAGCAAGTTCCCATCATTTGGCTAATGAACATTTTCATGAGAAAATATGTTGCAAAGAAGCACAAAAAAAACAGCAAGTCTGAATATGAGGGTATAGAATGAATTAAGGGTTCAACTAGCTGCCACATTGCAAGTCCACATTCATAACTGGGGTGAGAAATTCTTTCCTCATGAATGGATCTCAAAGGGTTTAAAACAATTCCATCACTGAGCAATCTCAAGTGTAAGTCATGCAACATATGATCACATATGTGCTACGGTGTAACAAACATATGCAGCATTTTCACCATATGTCTTTGCCGCTCCATGAGCATGCAAAGAAGTTTCTTTGCTAATTTACATGATAGCCAGAAAGCCCATACAATAGCTAGAAAGCACAGGAAGGTTTTACCTAGTAATGGTTCCCAGGAACACCTTTGTTTGATCCAGTTTCAGTTTGTAAACTATAGGGAATCCACTTTGACTGGTACTGATGAAGGCCTGAGCCAACAAGGCAACATTTCCCTCTAAGTGGAGGGCCCTCACACATGGCTCCATGACATCTCTGGCAGAGAACAACTCCAGGTTTAACCTGAGAGACACAAAACAGACAGCCAAGGAGTCATTCAGTAAACAGGAAACGGCACATGCTCTCCCATGCTAGTCTTGGATGAGTTTATAATGTGTCAGTAAATTACTTCAAGCTGAAAATCTTTTTTCTCCAAATTAAAAAAATGGAGAGATGACTAACAAAATGGCTTATCAAGTTGTATATGTATGTGTGTGCATGTGCATAAGTGTCTGTGTGTGTGTGTGTGTGTGTGTGTGTGTGTAAGCTCCCTCAAAAACTCAGGCTAACAAGATACAAGATAAATTCAACCAGATGTGTGGCTCAGTCTCCTTAAGTGAGATGCTGTAAGAACCATTAATCAACCATCACAACTCTCCTTATTTGCAGACCTCTTTATATGAACTGTACTCTCAAAATTAGACCAAACCTGTACAGTCACACTACTACTTTGTAAGGGAAAAATAAAAAACACGAACTACCTCATCAGGTTTCTAGTTTGTGAAATTTCTTCCTTTTTGTGCTTCTTAACTCCCTTGCTTTCAGAGAATGTCAGAGATTTTAACATTGCTCATTTGGGGATCTGTCTTTGGGTCATATACATTTGGAAGCAGCTACTATATGCAAAGGCACTGTGCTAGGTATTGGAGATACAGAGACAAAAAATAAAACAGCCCGTGAATACAAGGGCCTCACGTGCTTCTGCTGTGAAGCAACAAGAACAGCACTGAATGCCATTAAACTGACAGATAAATGGAGAATTATTTAATCCTTCAAAATAGCTGCAGCATGATACAATGGAAAAATCAATGGACTTGTAATTAGAGAACATAGATTCAAATACCACCTCTGTTGCTTACTACCTTTGTGACCTTGGAAAAGTCATTTAACCTCATTAGGCTTCAGCGTTTCCTCATCTGGACTGGATGAGCTCTAAGGGACCTTGTCAACTCTAAACATTAGATAATCTATGAACCAATGTTAAAATTTTCACAGCAAAATACTGATCAATCCTTATGGAGTCACACTTACCTCTACCTTCTGACAGTTGACCAAAAAGATGATTCTCCAGGAAAGGATCACTAAAGACCCATGATGTAGTTAGTACTGGTACTCACAGAGGACCTCTACCTGTGGTTATGGAACAGAAGGGAATATTCAGCAGGATGTCACAATAACAATTGCCAATGTAGAAGTGAATGGGACAAGCAAATCAAAGCCTCATTTCCATGTGTTAGAATGACTCACTATCACCAATGCAGTAGGCTCCCAGCATAAAACTGCGGAGTCTTAGAACTGGAAAGAAGGGCTCTTGGGCATTAGTTTTGATCTCCTTTAATGTAGTAGACCAAGTGATTTTAATATGAACTGCCATTACATTAAGACTCTTCTCTAGACTATCTTTCATTAGACTCCATGTGAAATTAAGCTCCAGTAGAAATAGCATTATTCCTAAAAGACTCTCTCTGAGACATCAGTGTTATTTAAGCAAGAATCATAGCATCACACAATCTTTCTATAGCTAGAAGAAACATTGGGGTCATGTAGTGAATTTGGCAATAGAAGCCTTCAGCGTGAGTCTGGTGCAGGATCGGCAAACCTGAGGCCTCGAGGCCACAAGTGGCCTTCTAGATCCTTGGGTAAAGCCTTTTGACTGAGTCCAAGTTTCACAGAACAATCTTTTTATTAAGGGGATTTGTTCTGTGAAGTTTGGATTCAGTCAAAGGGCCGCACCCGAGGACCTAGAGGGCCACATGTGGCCTGCAGGCTACAGGTTCCCCACCCCTGGTCTAGCGCTTCCGTTTACCAATTATGTAATCCCAAGCAAGTTATCCAAAGTCTCTGAGCCCCAGGTTCCTCATTACAGTTATAAACTACTTACCCAACTCAGAGAGTATCAAATGAGATAATGAATGTAAAGAGTGTTGTAACTTTGAAGCACTCTATAAACACAGAATTTTTTTTAAAAACTAGTCTGCTTCTTTCCTTCTCCTTTCCGCTCCCATTTTACAAATAGGCCCATAAAGACTAAGGGACTGGCCCAGATTCAACAGCTGGTTTTTGACAGTACCAGAATTAGAATCCAGTTCTGTTGACCTGGCTTATTTTTCTACTATACCACAAAGAAACGCAATTAACTAGTTAATATTTACTAATAATACTGTCAAATAGGACTTCTCCACCATACAAGCTCAAGAGGCTATTTTGAGCATATTTCATGGCAAAGAGATTACTTGTGCTTCAGACAAAATAAATAAATGTTGGGCTTGTTACAAATCCTATGCTGTCATCATCTTCTCTATTTAATTTAAAATGTTAATAATGGTATTAGAAATTTTTCAGTGCTTAAGACCAACTGAGAGGCAATGGTAAGCATTTTCACACTACACCCAGCTCTCACCTCAGGGTATTGTTGACATAGCCTGACATCACAACCTGCAATTAAGAAGACCCTGGCTTTAAGCACATTATATGATGAAAATAGAAAATCTATAAAAATTTAAGGGGAAAATTTGCAACTTGGCATTAACAGATTAGAATGGTCCTTGGAAAAAAAGATGAAAGATAAAATTGATTTTTTTTCCCATTAAACAAAGCCTTGAATTAAAAAAGAAAAGGTCCTACAAGTGAGAAGGGAACACATTTGGTAATGACCAATTATGGATGATGTAGATGGGATTCATGCATCTGTCAGGAAAGGGGTTAGGCTGGACTAACTCTCAGGCCCTATCCTACAACAAGATCCTATTGGCCTGTGAAAATCTTACAACTCCTCGAGAAGTATTTTCTAACAGAAAAAAAAATCTTCTCAGAGATAATTTTTTTTGCCTATCATTACTATTTCACATATAAGCCCTGTAACACATATACCTTTCCCAGAACACTGAAAAAGAAAACTATCCTTTGGTTTCAGACTTTCAATCTAGCTCAGCAGTCATTTTATTTCATCCAGTCTAATTGTTCTCAGGATTTAAATTATTTGTTTATTGTAAAGTTTATGACCTTTCATACCAGTCAGGTTCAGGATTCAAGAAACAAACAAATTTTTCTACTCATGATTTAAATACAAAATTTATTAGTATTATACAAATAGATTTAATACATTCTCACTCACACAAGAAGGATCCAAGAAGAAATTAACATCCCACTTCCCTGCCACTCAGTGTATCTCTTTCTTAATTTGGCTTGGGAAAAGGAAGCCACACACATAACAGCCCCCAGGAAGCTCGCTCTAACCAGACATAGCCCTAATACAGATGGACCACAGATGTTAGGGGCTGTGCAGTTTTATACTGAGGTAGACAAAGAAGGCTGGTGTCTCTTATAAATGCACCAATGTAGAGTAAGCATATAAGGCTAAACAAAGGGATTGGCAGCGTTCCTGTGTGCACTCATGTACTCATTGATCTCTCAGATTGTCTCTATTTTCAAGTCCTTAATCCTTCTCAGGGTAAAGGGGTCTGATATAATAGGCTCACGTGACTTCTTACACCAAATAAAGGTAGCACATCCAAGATTCGATGAACTCTTGCCCTTTTAAAGCTCTGTTTTGGAGAAGCCTAGAGTCATGGAATTTTTAGAGCTAAAATGATCTTAAGAGATCATTCAGGGGTAGGGATCCTGCCGCCTCCAGGTTACATGTGGCCTTCTAGGTCCTTGGGTACAGTCTTTTGACTGAGTCCAAGTTTTACAGAACAATCCTTTTATTAAGAGGATTTGTTCTGTGAAGTTTGGATTCAGTCAAAGGGCTGAATCCACCCCTGACTCCAATCCGTTCATTTAATAGACAAAGGACACCAAGTACCAGAGAAGTTAAATGACTTGCCCAAATAGTGGAATAGCTGGGACTAGAATCCAAAGATTCTGCCTTTTAGTAGAAGCAGTGTGGTATGATATAAAGAGTGATCTATTCGTACTCAGTCACATACCTGTATTCAACTCTTCCATCTGACACTTATTCAGCTGTGCAATCATAGTCAAGTCAGCTAACACCTCTGAGAACCTATTTCCTCAACGGTAAAATAAGTGTTGGTCACTCATGGCCTTGATTCCACTACAGATCAACTATTCTCACTCCTCTCTAGGCAACCTGGTGCCCCTTCCCTCCTTGGGGCTTCACTAAATTGGTGCCAAACTTATTTCAAAAACCTGGTCTACATGGCCTATTGTTTCAGAACTCAAAAGTTCAAGAGATCTGCCTCAACATCCCCAGTAGCTGGGATTACAGGAGTGCCCCAAAATTTCTGGCCATGACATACCAAAAGGAAGTTCTATTAAAAAATATATACACAGTCATATGTTTACATATTTTTTTATGAAGAGGAAAGAAAAGAAACTTTTAGATTTCATACAGGAAAGAAGGAATTGCTCCATTCAACAATGTAATAACAATAGTTGATGTCTATGTAACACTTGGCTTTATATACTTTATTTCATTTAATTATCACAATGATCCTGGGAGGGCAGTAGTAGAAATATTATTACCCTGAGTTTATTGTTGTTGTTATTATTATTATTATTATTATTATCATTATTAAGAAGAATAGCTAGCATTTACATACTGCTTTAAAGTTTGAAAAGTGTTTTACATAGACAATCTCATTCCATCTCAGTTTGAGGAAATTGAGGCTTAGAGAGGGGAAGAGACTATTTATTGCAAAATCATAGGGCAAGTAAGTGGCAGGGCAGAAACTAGAACCCATATCCTTGGATACCAAATCCAGTGCTCTTTCTAGTATCCTAATTACCACAGAAGGGTTTACATACTACCAGAAGTCAGTCAGTCAATAAACATTTAAGTACCTACTCTGTGGCAAGCAATCCGATAAGTACTGAGGATGCAATCGGTTCTGCTATAACACAACATGTACATTCCCAGAAAGCATGGTGTTCTGCAAAAATACACAATAAAAACCATGGGACTGGTGTGGAGTCAAGATGGCGGAGTAAAAGCACTGACTTGCTTGAGCTCTCCCCCAAACCCCTCCAAATACCTGTAAAAAATAACTCTAAACAAAGTCTAGAGCAGTAGAACCCATAAAAAGACAGAGTGAAACAAATTTCCAGCAAAAAAAAAAAACAAAAACAAAAACAAAAAAACAAAAAACTGCTGGGCTTATGAGAAAAATGGAGTTAAGGGCACAAAGCTCAACAACTTTTGTCAGTGACACACACAAAAAAAGGAAAGAACTTAATAAAAATGATTGCATGGTTTTGTGTGTGTTAAATGGTTAAGAAATATATCAATAAATACTGCAATAAATATGACTGCATCCACGGCCTCTCCCTACACAAGCCAGTTGGGCCAGCCTGGCCTTCACCTCAGGAGACAGTTGGAGTGGCTGGGGTGGGGGGGGCAGTTAGACCATCCCTTATCCAACTGCGGCTCTTCCAGCACCAGAAGATATACAATAAATACGTCACTTTACCTTGAAAAAGACCTGGTCACTGGACCAGATGGCTCTGGAGGAGAAAGTGAGGCTGGTGACTTTGTGCAGACCTCCCTCACTTAAATCCAATTCACTTGCATGTCATGGCATCACCTCCCTGATGTCATGGTCCTCTTCAAGGACAACAGACAACAGCAGCTGCAGCAGGTTTGCTTATGCAAGTAAGCCTGGGAAGGGCTGCGGCTTGTGAGTCCCTGTGAGGCAGTGCACATTTTTCTGTTCTCTTGCTGTTTCTTGAGAAAGAAATCCTACAGAAACAAACTCTAAATTCATGTTGTGCTCAAAATATTCCCTCTTAGAACAAATTCATATTTTCAAAATGTGCTGTTATAGCAGAACTGACTTTATAAAGAAAGGCAAAAGAGAGTCCCTGCTCTCAAACAGCTCACAGTCAAATGGAAGAGCCACCACGCAAACAACCATACACAAGATAAATTGGAAATAATTAACAGAGGGAGGAAAACACATTGGGCATTAAGGTGTATAGGTAAAGGCTTCCTTTGGAAGGTGAGATTTTGGTTGATACTGGAAAGAAACCAAGAAGTAGACATGAGGAGGGAGAATATTCTAGGAATAGGGTACTTGAGTAAAAACGCCCAGAGTGGGAAGGAGAATACCTTTTGGATCACAGAGTGGGGTGGGGGTTGAGGGTGTAAGGTATAAGAAGACTGGAAAGGTGGGAAAAGGCAGGTTATAAGAGTTTTGAACATCAAATAGGATTTTGTATTTGACCCTAGAGATGACAGAGAAGCACAGGAATTTTTTTTTTGAAGTAGAAGTGTGAGGTGGTCAGACTTGTAATTTAGGAAGATCACTTTATCCATGAAAAAAGATAGCTATTTTAATAGTCCAGGTGTGAGGCCTTCATGAGGTTGGTAGCAGTGTCAGAAGAGAGAAGGGGATGTATGCAAGAGATGTTGCTGAGATAAAATCAAGCCTTGGCAACAGATTAGCTATGTGGGGTGAGAGAGTAAGAAATCAAGGATGATACTTCGGTTGAGAGACTGGGTGACTGGGAAAAATGGTGGTACTCAACAATAACAGAGAAGTTAAGGGAAGGAATTTGGAGAGAAAAATAATGAGTTCAGTTTTGAACCTGTTGAGTTTAAGATGTCTACAGAATATCCAACTCAAGATGTTCAATATGCAATTGAAGCTACCAGATTGGAGGTCAACAAAGAGGTCAGGACAGTACAAATGGAACTGAGTCATCTGCAGAGATGATAATTGAATCCTTGGAAGCTAATGAGTTAACTAAGTGAAACAGTATAGAGGGAGAATAGAAGAGGAACCAGGACAAAGGCCAGTGGGTCACCTACTATCAGTAGTAGTGACCCAGACAAAGATCCTGTAAAGGCTCCTGAGAAGGAGCCTGTGGTTCAACCTGAACCCTGGAACTCAATACTTGCTTTACTGAAGCAAGACATCAAATACTATGGTGTCTTAAAGAATTAAAAATGAATTGTTGTTCATCCTTCATTTTCGAAGAAGACCGATGACATCACATTGTTAGGGTCAGGGTACAGTGTGATCGACTAGGGCTGATCAGTGATAATGGATGATGTCTTGACATGCATGTGATGTACCAATTTGATTTAAGTGAGGCAAGGTTGTGCAGAGTCATCAGCCCTTTTCAGGGTTGCTAAAAAATGAATATCATATAAACTTAACCCTTCCCAACAATACAAGGATCTAAGACATCTCCAAAGGTCTCGTGATAGAAAATGCTACCCACATTCAAAAAAAGAACTATGGAGTTTGAATGCAGATCAAAGCATACTATTTGCTATTTTTTTTCTTCTGTTGAGTTTTGTTTCCTCTTTCTGGTGGCTCTAATTCTTCCTTACAACATCACTAATGTGAAAATATGCTTAATAGGAATGCATATGTATAGTCTATATCAGATTATAAGCTATCTTGGGGAGGGTGAGGAGGAGGAAGGGCCAGAAAAATTTTAAATTTTAAACTCAAAAGCATATGGAAGTGATTGTTGATAAATCAAAATAAATTAATAAAAAGAAAGATACATAATAAAAAATGAATGTCATTCATAGGGCAATAGAGAGGTACATAGTGGGTATAAAAAGGCTGCAACATACAACTAGTGAAGAACTTTGAAAGTCAGGAATAAAAAATGTCATTAGAAACAGTATGATAAGAAGAAAAGATGGGTCCTAGTGATGAGGACAAGAAATGACAAGTGGACAATCAGAGTGATTCCCTGGTACTCTCATGAGATCGGGAAGAAGAGAAAAAAGGCGTCAAGCAAACCGAGTTGCCCTTTTTGGCAAAATTTATGGGAGGCCATGGAAAGGAGTCACAGAGGGTAAACGAATAAGAATACATTGTGATCTGTGTCATTAAAGGTAACTCTGAAATCAATGCAAAGATCCATTATTGTATTTAAGATATTTGAGAGTTCTTTGTTCTGTCTAATATTATTTGGTTTTACTATTTATGTTTAATAAGTTAATTAACTAATTTATTTTATTTTCATTATTCTCTTAATCTTGTTTTATTCTTACATTAAAACTGAAGTGGGGGCAGCTAGGTGGCGCAGTGGATAGAGCACCAGCCCTGAAATCAGGAGGACCTGAGTTCAAATCCGGCCTCAGACCAAACACTTGACACGTACTGGCTGTGTGACCTTGGGCAAGTCACTTAACCCCAATTGCCTAAAAAAAAAAAAAAGAAAAGAAAACTGAAGTGCTATATCCCTTAGCTGTGAATTTTCTAGTTGTAAGGCTCCTCAGGTCTAAATCACAATGCCTGATCTGCTACCTAAAGAAGAAACTCTGTAAGTCACCTAGTAGAAATAACCAGAGACAAGAGCAAGGGAGTTAATTTTTTGAAAAAGATGCCTTTTAGGAAATGCCCTAGCCCCCATTCTCAATCAGTAATGGGAACATAGAATCATAGAATCTCTAAATTGAAAGGTACCTTGGACATCATCCATCTCATACGCAATCTATATTATAACATAACTGATAAGTGTCCATCTAGCCTCTCCTTAAAGATCTATGGTATTAGAGAACTGTGTCTCGTAGCTGAACCACTCCTCCTCTTTTATTTTGTCTTCCCTGAGTTCCTTGAGAGCAAGGACTGACTTGCTTTTCTGTCTGTTTCTTTAGCACTTATCATGATGCTTTGCACATATTAAATTTTACTCATTCCATTCATTTTCTCCTCAAGAAATCTGTTCCATTTATGGACAGCTTTTCTTACATTGAGCCAAAATCTACCTCCCTGTAACTTCCATCTACTGCTCCTAATCCTATCCTCTTAAACCAATCCAAACGAAACTAATCCCTCTTTCCCATGACAGGCTTTCAAATACTTGAAGAGAACTTTCATGTTTCCCTCAAGTCTTTTCCTCTTCAGGCTAAAATTCCTCACTTGCTTCAACCAGTCTTCATACTATGAGTCTCTTCATTGCCCTGGTTGCCCTACTGTGGATGTTCTCCAGCCTGTCAATGTTCTTCAGGAAGAGTCCAGAACTCATCAAAGCACTCCAGATGTGGTTTGGTCAGAGGAAATGATAGTCCCTCCCTCCATATGGGCACAATACTACATGCAGCCCAAGATGACTATTATGTCACAACATCATAATCTGTATCCAAAAGATTGACTCTAATGATGGCAGACTACATGGCAAGAGAGGCTCTTTGGGCAAGTGGGATCTAGTGACACAGCTCAGATCTTATAGATCTGAAAAGACCCTTAGAAATCATCTATTCCAAACCCCTCACTTAACAATGGAGAGAAACCTGGACCTCCAAACTAGCAAAGGTGTATAGACTAAGGTCCCACGGTTTTAAGTGAAAAAGGAAGATTTCAAATTCAGTTCCCGTGGCTCTAACTCCAATACTAATTCTACTATCCCACACTGTATTTCTAAATCATACTAGAGAAGCATCTGTTTATGCTTATTCATAACTTGGACCAACACACACATGCTGAGAAATACTCATACTTTCTTTCCTTCATGTTCAACCCTTATCCTGATCCAGTTTCTTGGTCCAACTTCACAGTGGTTCAAGACCCAATTAGTCAGAAAGTCTGGAGAAAGCTTCCAGATCATAATGGATGATCTATAAAGTGGATAATCTATTTACAGGAAATCAAGTGTCTCAACACTCTGACCAATGATGCTGTAAGAATAAATGTGATCTTTTTGTAAAATCCATGGTACTCCTCAGAAAACAGAAACACTATACCTCTAAAGCACAGAATTACTGTTGTGACCATTTACCACTGCTACTGCATAGCTTCATTTCTGGATGAATGTACAGACCACACAGGGTTGTTGTAAGGATTTACATGATAACGTAAAGTAATAAAGTGACCTGTACATATGAGGTATTATTATAAGTTCTATTATAATTCTAAGGCAGGGAAAATACTAGGACCCATGCAACCACAACTGATTTTTCATGTAATGTCCCACTCTGGACTCCCTTTCCCAAACTCCACTTGAACTGGCAGGTTGGGTCCCCAGAGAGGTGGCTACTACTATTTTTAGGATTCTAAGGTAATTCTGTGGGTGGCAGTCCTCCTAAAATTAGTTCATGAGCCCCAAAATGTATCCTCCCCCCTAATGTTCAGCAAATAGTTCTTTAGCAAAGTCACTGAAATGGCATAGCATGAACAGTAGTTACAAAGCATTTTCCTCCAAAGCAGACATGCATTCTCCTACAAATAAACAGAGTATGTAGGGGCAAAGAGTGTATATAAACCTATAAAATATTATGGTAATAGATCACATGGAGAGAGCTAGGAAACCCACAACTGCTGAACTAAAAGAATTTTCTTTCTCTGAAGGGTCCTTATGAAGTTCACTGTAGGGTATAACATCAGTGATGGATAAGTCACTCAGATGCTCGGCTAGGTGAGCTCCTTATAGAGCTTGGGGAGTCTGGGCTAGATGGTTTAATCAGCTGTTGAGTTGGGTCCAGTAGGTAGTTTGGCTACTGCTCTGATTCCTCACCAGGTTTGGCTGCTGCTGACCCCCCTCCTCTCTTATCAGTTCCTGGTATCTTGGTCTACTGGCATTGTTCTATACTTGCATATTGAGACCCCTACCTACAGCCTATCATTGGACCTCCTTCATGATTAATGAACAAAAATTAATTAGGTACGAACTTTCTGCCAGGAATGTGCCAGACATTGGGGCATTGTGCCTTTCTGAACCTTCACCTAGTGACTGCTAACAACTTCCTTTGATGTATTACACCATCAATTTGTTAGCAACTGTCTAGCAATCTGGACTTCCTCCTGGTGCCTACTGTAGGGATTTCCCTTCATCATTCTCATAGAGGCTCTGTCTACTCCCTAGCTCCAGATCATCCCATTTCTAGCCCAGTACCTCACCAACCAGACTTCAGTTCTGACTTTTAATACCTTCTCTGTGCTTAAACTATTAGCAGGAACTGACATTTCAAAACTTTTTTTTCGCATAATTCATCTCTGCTCGAAGCCCCTGTGTCTTGTTTTTCACACAGGCAAGAAGAAAAAAAAAAGACTCCCCAAACAGAGAGATATGATAGGTGAACTACTAAAATATTCCCAATATTATAACTGACACTTGAGCTTTTTGAAGTAGGGGTAGGAGGTATTTGTAATGATGCATATCCCCACTCATTTCCATGCAGAATAATAGGTTTGTGGAAAGAAGATAGCAAAGGGCCATTTGATTAGATTAAGAGAGTTCATTTTTTGATATTAGCAGGGTTGAATCTTCTCAGTTCAAAGCTGACCTGTGACTTAAAAAGGAACATCTCTAATGACTATCCAGTCTGGCAGAGACTTTGAAATGCAGACGGTGTAATTTTGTCTCCAACACTAAGGGAGAGCAGAAGAATGAAAGATAGAGACTAGCATGAGGGAAGGCAATTACACATAACAAAACTAGACCAGAAGTAGTGAGGACATAGAGAAGTCAATTACAACTCTTCGATTTTCAGATTACCTATCCCTCTTTTCCTGCAGTCAGAGCAATGATCCAATAATAAGGTCATTTTGACTTTTTTCTGCATTATCCTTTTCTGGCTCCCTCTCATAGGCCATCTCTCTGTTTCTCAATTAATAATCTAATTCCATTTTTTCATAAGAATGCTTTGTGCTTTTATGTGTAGCATTACTATTAAAATTTATGTTCTCAATTTATAGAAGTCATTTTTATGTTTATATTGAAATAACGTTTCCCCAAGAGTTCATGTGCTGATAAGTCCTTATTAGATACCTCCTTATTTGTTATTAAAAGACTGATAGTCATATCCACTTTATTGAGTGAGATTTAACAAAACCAAATGTTTTCTATATCGGTCACTTGCTTTAGATCCTAAAGACTGTTGGCTGAGAAAGCATTTCTTTCCTCAACTATATTGTCTCAAAGCAAACTGATAATTGAGTTGTACTGATAATAGGGTCTACTATAGACAGATGTATGAATGTTTCTGTCTTATAAGAGACAGATGTCTCTTAAAATCAAGAAAAGTTTAGGCACTTTATGTCATTCATTCCTCTTTCTCAATGCCCTCCACATATTTGTCCTTTATCAATATAGACTTGCTTAATATTATTAAGTAACTATAGTGGCTTTGAGTCACTTCTAAATTAGACATAATAAAGGATAATTATTCAATTTAGAAGATCCAGACCTCTTTCATTTTCTGAATAGTTTAAAATATCTGAACATAAGAAGATAGTTTCAAACAACTATTCATCAGTTTACTTATGTGTAAAAATTAACTGAAAGGAAATTGATAGGGGCAGCTAGGTGGCCCAGTGGATAGAGCACAAGCCCTGGAGTCAGGAGGTCCTGAGTTCAAATCCAGTCTCAGACCAGACACTTGACACTTACTAACTGTGTGACCCTGGGCAAGTCACTTAACCCTGATTGCCTCACCAGAAAAAGAAAAAAGAAAGGAAACTGATAAAATTTTTAAATTTCACAGTTGAATTTCTGAGAATCTTCATTTTCAGATGCATCTTTTCTCATTGTGACATTTTCACTTTATTTCATAATTGTTGGATGTTCCTCGGGATTGATTAAATCAGAGATCTTTAGAATATCAAATAAATCACTATCAAAATGCTTACAATGTCCCTGCCCATTAAACTGCAGAAAGGCTTCTATTCTTTTAAGAGCAAAAGACCATAAGCAACAGAAATCCATAAGGATAGTGATTGTAGTCAGCACTACATCTAGGAATTCTGGCTCCCAGAGCAAAGTTAGGGGAAAGAAGCTGGAGAGGAAAAGTAGGGGAAAGGTTCAGAGGATAGACTCAGTGGGCAACCCAGTGAATAGAAAGAGTGAAATGAAGAACTTCGAAGTAATATCTGCCCCCCTGATCCTGCAATCCCACCAGGCAATCCTCAGAAGGAGGTGGGAGAGGAATGTGCAAAATTGAACTTCCTCTAGTTCAGTATAGCCCCATCAGGCATGGTAATATCATAAAGGAGACCAACAGGTAGGTTGAAGGGGAGTGAAAGGTGAGAGAGCAAAGGAATGGCACCCTCCTGGTCCATTTTACTAGACAATCTCTGAGGGAAGGTGAAGGGGATGAGGGTCCTGTCTGGCAACACTAGAGAGGAAGCATCAGGCAAGGCAGGAAGGCTGGAAGGCTGGTGGAAGAATAGGATTCTTTTGGAAGAAGGTGACTCTCAGAGGAGAAGGATGATGCCTTTGTGGTACAAGGTGAAGGGAGCACGAGTTGCCACAGAGGATATTTTGGTGCAGTTGAATTAGACAACACCAAGAGGAGGGTCGGGGACTACATGGCAGAAAGAAAGTGCCAGGAGAGGGAGCATTACTCTCCCAACACAAGCTTATAGGGGATTATAAGTACAGGGATGCAAGCATAAAGGAAATATGTCTTCCATACACCTCAGGAGGTTGGTAACCTATGTCAATGCCTTGGTCACTCCACCCTACTTAAAGTTCTGACTGGAGCTAAATAAGTAAGGCCATCCCTGAGAGGATGCAAGGCTTGAGGAAAATCAGAATCATGTTCTCTTTCCTTCCTTTACTGCCTCTTTCCATTTATGTACAACTGAAAGGTAGTTAAAAATCAAGGGGGAAAAGGGAGACACCACAAAAAAGGCAACAGTGAGGGCCCTCGCTCCTAAGTATGGAACCCAGGGACAGCTAGGCGGTGCAGTGGATAGAGCACTGGCCCTGGAGCCAGGAGGACCTGAGTTCAAATCCGGCCTCAGACACCTGACACTTACTAGCTGTGTGACCCTGGGCAAGACGCTTAACCCCAATTGCCTCACTAAAAAAAAAAAAAGATGAAGTATGGAACCCAGAATGTCATCTCAATTTATCACAGCTTAGGTATATCTGTGTCCAAAAAAAAAAGAGTTCAAAGGGCAATGTCCTATAAAAGAAATCTAAGAAAGAAGGAATTCATGAGGCAGAAAAAGTCTTGGTTTCTCATGTCCCTAGATGAATAGAAGGTAGGATGGAATGGTTGGATAGGTTTACATTAATAATGTTAATTATTAATTAATTAACAACATATTACCATAACACTGTTTAATGCTAGGTCAAAACTAAGAAAATTTAAAATTTTAATATAAAATTCCTTTTCTCTATCTATACAGTGGCAGCTAGGAGGTACAGTGAATAGAAAGTCAAACCTGGAGTCAGGAAGAACTCAGTTTGAATCCTGCTTCATACACTGACTACCAGTGTGACCCTGGGCAAATCACTTAACCTTTTTCTGTCTCAGTTTCCTTATTAAATGAGGACAATAATAGCACATACCTCTCAGGGTTATTGTGAGGTTAGAATGAGATATTTGTAAAACACTTTGCAAATCTTAAAGTATACATAAATGCTGTCTATTATATAAAATCTGGAAATATTTTAAGCTTTTTTATTATTATGTAAACCTGGAGGAGCGAGGGGAGTATTATTACTAATATAAAGCAGTCTGAGAAGTAGACACCAATCTAGCTAAATAGAAATTTATGACAGTCAGTTGTAAAAGACTATTGATTTCATATTTTGCATTATAAGTGTCACACTACACTTCTCCATAACTCCAATATGAAGCATTATTCTAAAATACTGGGTACACCATTATTTGTTTCTTGCTACAGTAAGCTTAAATTTTATTACAGAAAAGACATTTGAAGCACTCTAAGTCCGCAGAAGGACACTCTACAAAGATTGTTAAGTAATATTGTACTTTCACAAACATCTGAGTATACTTTGTTATAAGATGTGTATAGTTTCCTCTGACCCTTTTGGCTTTGATATACGTTGGTCTTATGCAAAAGCAGAGGTATAATTTTTAAAGTAATTTTGGCCAAGTGTAAGTTACCATGGTTACTGCCTATGGAAAAGTTAAATCAACAAATCTTTATGGAGAATCTACTATGTGCAAAACAGCATATTAGCCACCATAAGAGATATAAAGACAAGGAATAAAAACCAAGTTCTTTATGCACTTATAGTCTAGTAGCCTAACCACCGATATATCACAAGAGAGATCAGATTCCAAAAAAAAACATGAAAAGAAAGCCATATTATGTAAACATGCACAAAAGCAAAGAAATACATATATATGCATCATCCATGGTTGGCCTCATCTATCACACAAGACCTAACTCCTTGCATATAAATTTCCTTGATTTTAATTCTGCACCCTGATGTTGTTATTCTACCCTGTGGTCCAAGATGTTGTTTTGTAATCTGGTTAATATAATCCTACCTCGGTCTTGTTCTAGTGTGGGGATGAGGGGAAGCTTTGGGGGAGTATGATCACTTTCCGTCTATATTGCACACGTTAGCCTTTTAAAAAAAAAAGATCAACTTTGGTGAAATTTTTAAAAGAAAATATATGGATTGAATCTAATTTATTGGTTCTCAGGATTTATATCAATTGGGATTATTACATCATTCCTTTTATTGTTTATGATATCAAATGTAAGCTCTTCCTAAATTTCAATACCCTCCATAATTTGGTATGATTTTATCTATACAGTTATTTCCACTGATTCTGGGGCTCTCTAAATAAATCATTATGCTGTCCACAAATATGGATAGCTCTGGCTCCTTGTCTATAATTACTTCTTTGATTTTTTTTCTTTAAAAAAATAGCTTAAAAAAAGCTGTCATTTTTAGTACTGTGTCAAATAATAGTGGAAATAGTTGGCATCTTACTTCACCCCAATTCTTTTGGAAAAATGTCCAGAAGTTCTCTTCTGTTGCTTAATTTTGGCATGGTGGTAGCCCTAGATTTACAGAAGCTAAGGCACTGACATGCAAGATCTGGAAGGTTCGTTCATGTTTGAAAGATTTTGAGTACATTCCCATCAATAGACTTAGCTTTCCAAGAATCACTCTATCTAAGTACAGAGAAGCTCATCACCAGCAGACTGGCTACTTGGTGATGAATTCTTTGGCCAGGACAATACATGAAGCAAAGAAAAATATAAAACAGCCCTTGGCTCTGTATGAGCTACTTTTACTTCTATAGTGATGGTGGCAGAGTAGGAGGAAAAAAGGGATTTAGGATGCTAGGAATCACATAGTTTTTAGGCCATCTAAAAACAAAAAATTAGCTACTGGTACTCTAAATGTGAGATTTTTGTCTAATGACAAACAAGTGGACATAATACTGAAGGAACTGAATTGTATCTTGACATTCATGCTACAACTAAAACTAGAAGAAAGAAGAAAGTTGGAGCTAAGTAAAAGGATGGCCCAAAGATTCTCCTTGGAACAGCAAACAAAGAAGTTGTAGGAGTAAGTTTTATCATGCATCCAAAAGCAATAGAACATCATTCCAGGGGACACTTAGTCATCATGTATTGTAGTCCACATGGTAAATATCTTCAAAAGACAACCATGAAAATAATTGCAGCTTACATGCCACTATCTGTTGAAGACGATAAAAAGGTAAGGAAATTATATAAAGGACGTGATAAGACTCTCCAAATTAAATGAACTGACACTTTTATATTAAGTGACTTCAATGCAAAGAGGAGAAAAAGTCAACATGATGGAAAATATGTTAGAAAATATGGTTTAGAAGTAAGGAATCAAAAGAGGCCAAAGACTTTCAGATAGCATAAATGACACATGTATTTATCATGAGTGCATTCTTCAGAAAGAGAACCAGAAGTGTTAAATATGGAAACCACTGAATAATGTGAAAATTATTATATATTAATTGGCATTTAATCTTTTTGATGAGTCATTCCTGAATCAATTGTCTACATACAGTTAAACCATCAAATTGTTAGAGCAAAATTTAAAATTCAAAATGAGAAAAAAGAATTAAAATGAGAAAAAGATAAGGTATAAAAATTAAAACTCCAAATTGTCCTATTTGTTTTCTAAAATTATTAATACTAAAGATAGGAATTAGATGGAGGAAAAGACCCTGTCACCAGCTACAACAATTTTGAACAAAAGTTCAACCAATGTAAACCAACTTCTATATTAAGAAGACTAATAGAGTCTAAAAATCATGCTAAGGAACAAAATGCTTTAGATAGTGGCTGAGTTAGGGGTGACAGAGCAGCTGAAGACAACATTGGTTTGGAATTCTAATTCATTTTTTTAAATCTTGTAGAAAAGAATGGCAGAAGATTATGAGTATTATAATCCAGTCAAACATTGAAAATCATGGAGGAAAAAGTAAGTTTAAAGAAAGCTAAGCAAAGTCATCCCAAGAGTATTTAAGGATGAAACTGGAAGGAAAAAAAAATGAAAAAGACCTAGAAAGATTTTTATAACAAACTGTTTTAATTATCAAGCACAGTGGAGTCATTCTATTTGGACTAAAAATCACTGTCCTACATGTGCTTAGAAAGAAATAGCAAATAGCAATAAAGAAAATGAAGATAGAAAAGCAGCCTACCAGGACAAGCATACAAAGAGATGGACCATTGCTGGAGGCAACACAGTTTTGATGGTAATGTGACGTTAATTCTCAAGGTATAATAAAGAAATAAAAATGATAAAATTACAGAAAAAAATTTTGGACCTTATTATTCAGTCTTTTTTCAGTCATTTCTGACTCTTTGTGACCCCACTTAGGATTTTCTTGGCAGAAATACTACAGTGGTTTGCCATTTCCTTCTCCAGCTCATTTTACAGATGAGAAAACTGAAGTCTTAAATAACTTACCTTAAAAAACTTAAATAACACAGCTAGTAAGTGTCTGAGGCCATATTTGGAGTCAGGCCTAGCTCTCTAACCACTGCACCACCTAGCTGCCCCTAGAAGGGAGCATAGGAGTTCTGAAAGGTGAACATGTGAAGGGGAGGGAGAGCATTCCAGGCACTGAGGAACAATCTTTGCAAAGAGGTGTGAGATGAATGACATTTATAGGGACAAATTATGGAGGTATTATAATTGTTCAAGTAAGGGGTAACGAGAGCCTGAACTAGGGTGATAGATGGGGCCGGGGGAAAGAGAGAGAAGGGGATGGATGCAAAATATTGTACAGGTAGTACTGACAAGACTTAGCACCTTGAATATGGGGATCACGAGGAAAAAGGAAGAATCAAAGATAATTCTAAGATTATGAACCTAGGTAACTGAAAAAACTGTGCACAAAACAGATACAGTGAAATTTAGGGGAAGACAAGGTTTAAAGGGAAGTTAAATAGTTCTATTTTGTATATATTGAGTTTGAGAGGTCTATGGGACCTACAGGAGGAGATATCCATCAGGCAGTTAGTTGGTGGTGCACGACTATAGTCCAGAAGAGTAATTATAGCAATATATTTAGATATTGAGACATCTGAGTAGACATAACAGATAAGAGCAAATGAGACCTGATGAGACCCAAGGAAGCTAATGAGATCTCCCAAAGAAAGAGTACAGAGAAAAAAGAGAAGAGGGCCTAAAACAGAGTCCTGAGGAACACTTACTCTAAGGGAGGGAAGAGATGAATGGTGATCTAATCAAGAAGATGGGAAGGAAGTGAACAAATAGAGGGAGAGAAATCAGGAGGAGATATCAAAGGCTGGAGAGGCAGCAAGAAGTGAGAGGATGATGACTTAGAAAAAGACAAGAAGACATAGCAGGTAAGAAATCATTGGTAACATTGCAGAGGACTATTTTGGGATCAGAGGCCAAATTGCAAGCAACTGAAAATGAATGGGTGGTGAGGCATTCCCTTCTTATAATGCAATCCCTGCTTCTTTCTCTTTCCCCTAAAATCTGACCATCTCTCAAGGCCTATTTTAAGTCCCACTCTCTCTATCTACTCCAGCCCTCGCTGATTTTTCTCTTCTTTTTATTCCATTTAATTGTTCATGGAGAACAGAGATAAAATGAAAGATTGAAGTCTGGAGATCATGTGATTGCCAAGATGACAGAGTAGATATTTTTTTACAAACCTCTGCAACCAAAAACCTCAAAAGAGGAATTATGTCCCAGATATAGAGTAAATATATGTGAAAAGAAGCACTGTACAAATTAAAAACTTCATGAAATAAAATCAGATAACCTAAATATTAAGAGATAACAAACATTTAGAGCTCCCATTCGGTGTTTCCACACCTTACCCAACCCACTCTATCACCAAAAGCAGTCAATGACAAAAAATCTTTCAGTCTTGTGCTTCAAAGTCCAATGTGGGAGTCCCTACATGGTTTCCTCATGTTAATGACTCACCCTCCCCACACTAACCTTACAAAGGCAGTAGACAATGATTCTGCCCATCCACATGGAGAAAAAGCAGAGAAAGAGAGGGGTATGGAATAAAGACAACAGTATTATGGAAGTGCTAGCTAAAGGAGAAAAGACTCTGATGCCTGGGAGAAAGAGGACTGCAAACCTGGAATGGGTCTAGTTTGCTCTGTTTGGGAACCAAGCAAGGGTGAATCACAACCCTTTACCCCACAATACGTGAAAGCTCAAAATGCTGGGCCTAGGGGGATCATTGCAGCAGTAGGGACAGAAACAGGCAACTGGCAATTTATGAGAAAGTCTGAACATACAAAGTCCAAGGAAGAAAACTTGATTTTAAAACTAGCCCACAGGCAGATAAAACACCAGAGAGACTCATGAAGACAAAATGAAAAATGGGCAAAAACTCAGAGAGAACATAACACAATGAGCAATTATTGCACTAGAAAGGAAAATAAACCAATTTCCCCAGTGAAAAATAAAATCGTGCATTCATCCCAAAGATCATGGAACAATAACAAGAAATTACAGGATGAATCAAAAGAGAAATAAAATTGTTTAAAGAAGATGATAAGAATGAATTTAGGTAAGTAATCAGAGTATTCGACATAAAATTTTTCTTTTAAGAATACAAAACTTAGGGGCAGCTGGGTGATGCAGTGGGTAGAGCTCTGGCCTTAGAGTCAGGAGGACCTGAGTTCAAATCCTACCTCAGACACTTGACACTTACTAGCTGTGTGATTCTGGGCCAAGTCACTTAACCCCCATTGCCTCACCAAAAATAATAATAATAATACAAAATTTAAAACATGCCATGGATAGTCTCACTAAAGAAGTACAAGTTCTAAAAGGAGAGAATGATAGATTTGGAGGAAAAAAATACATAAGTAGAAGAAAATTTGGCAGAAGAAGAAGGAAACAATGTTAGAAGAACACAAATTCTATATAAGCCAAAGCAACTGGCCTTGAAGAAAGGATATGCAAAATTAGTCCTTCCATAAGCATTTATTAAATACCTACCAAGGGACAGGCACTTATAATACAAAGAAAGGCAAAAGACAATCCCTGTCCTCCAAGAGTTCACAATCACATGGGGGGGGGGGAGCCTGGAGAACAGTATTTAAAACAATTATAACAAACAAACCATATCCAGGATAATTAGGAAGTAACCAACAGAGGGAAGTCACTGGAATTAAGAGAGGTTGGGAAAGGCTTCATGTGGAAGGTAGATTTTAGCTAGGATTTGAAGAAAGCCCATCATTTATGGGCAATATTTTCTAAACTCCTCTGGCAGTATCATTTGTGCCCTCATAATGTTTTTACATTAGCTTTCTTGGTTCCCTCATGTTAAGCTTAAAGTTCTCTAAAACTATCAGATTTTTAAAAATTTCTTTCTAGTTATAACTTTCTTATCTTGTACTGGGCTGATTTTTTTAACCCAAGCACAGTACTTTTACACTTAGGCCTATTACATTTCATTTTATTAGATTTGATCCAATGTTCTAACCTGTCAAAATCTTTTCGTATCATGACTATCACCCAAGATGTTTGCTCTACCTCCTGTCTTTGTGTCAACTGAAAATTTAAGAAATATTCCATCTATGCCTTTCTAAGCCATTGACAAAAGTGTTCAATAGCATATGGCTTAGCACAGGTCCTTGTAGCATTTATATTGGAGATGTTCCTTTAAGCTGCCTTCAAACCATTAATAGCTACTTTTGAAGTCAAGTCATTTGAACAATTCCAAATCTGTCTAATCATGTTATTATCTAGCCCATATCTCTCCATCTTGGTCATAAGAGACCTTGTCAAATGCATCCCTCACCTGGTTATGTGTGTGATCCAAATTCTTCTGCTTCTCATGAGGCAGCTAGGTGACACAGTTGATAGAACACTGAGCCTGGAGTCAAGAAGACCTGAGTTCAAATGTGCACTCAAACACTTCCTGGCTAAGAGACTCTGGGCAAATCATCTAACCTCTGTATGCCTCAGTTTTCTCACCTGTAAAATGGAAATGATAATAGTACCTGCCTCTCAGGGATGTTGTGAGGATTAAACGAGATAATAATTGTAAAGTACTTAGCACAGTACCTGGCACATAGTAAGTTTTATATAAATGTTAGCTATCATTATTGTTGTTGTTGTTCTGTAACTGATCTTCTTTACCCCTCACCTCTCCAATTTCTTATTTAAGCATACTGGATCTTCCTGATCTGCTACCTTGGTACTCAATGCTCAATCTTACTATTCTCCCAAGATCATATGATTCTTTTCCATATCTTCACATAAATAGTAGTGATGGCATTGTTGATGGTGATGGTGGTGGTAGTGATAGCAGCAGCAACAGAATAGTTTGGCATTTAGAAGTTTCTGCAATGTTCCAAGACTTCATGAAATCAGCGTAATGTCTTCTGCAGGCAGATACTTCTGCAGGACTTCACCATCCAAAAAGCATACTTTTTTCCAATATGACACTTTCCTAGACATTCTCCATGACAATGGTAAATACCTTTTACAAGTATATAACATCCACTTTTATGCCTTGCTTATTACACATAGAGGGTCACTAAGCAAAATTTTCTCTGTTGTATCTTTCAAATAAATCTTAAATGATTTTGACTTGTATACCACCTTGTCGGAAGAAAGCCTTTAAAGTCATGTTTTACTTAATCAAACTAAATGCTTTTTAATAGTAAAAAACAAAAACAACAAAACAAATCCAATGGGATCTTATTTTCTACATTTTTCAATTAATGGTGTGATGGTAAAGATGCATTCTGTAAAATATCATTCGTGAAGGCCCACCTATTCCTTTCTCATATCTCCACAAGATGTAGATTATTCTCATTAACATTTTATAGGTGTGTGAAAGTAAATAGTTGGTAGTTATTGACATTCTCTTGGTCACTTTATTTTTGGTAATGTATTGTCTAACATTTTTCCAGACCTTTGTTATCTTCCTTTCTTTCAGATCCTTTAAGAATGGAGTCCTCTACACCATCAAAATTGTGTCGCCTCTAGCACAGGCTCTTCTGTCTATACTTGGTCTAGTCTAAATACTTTTCCTATCCTTGTTTTCTTCAGTTCCATTTCCTCAGATGGAAAATCAATAAATGTGATGCCCAAATATAAATCTACTACCTTTGATAGCAAAACCAAGTTGTTATTTTTAAAAACTTTAAATGTCTTTCCCATTTTTCATCTGTTTATTGCCCTTCTCACTTTATTCTTAAAAGCTGTAGGGATTAATCTCTTCAATTGAGTCTCTAATCAAGATTTCTTTAAAATTGTTATCATTTTACCACTAGTTACTAACTTTTGAGGCAATATAGTTCATGATCTTCTACTATCTTTCTCCATAATACTTTACAGATAAGCTTCTAAATTAGTGTTTTCCTTAACTGCCATATCTCTCCATTTTACAAAAAAAGATCCAGACTCTCCTGGCTGTGGTGGCTTTTAAGACTTTTTTACTTTTGCAATTTACTTACATTGATTAAATTTCTGTATGAAATTATTATAATTACTGTTGAAATCCTTTCTTCCATGCATATTCCATTTTGCAATGTCAACAGCTCATTTGAAAAGATCAGTTTTGTGTTTTTTCAATTGGGCACCACATCTTTTTCTGGTTTTAATTCTCATTTTGCATTGATTTTGATTGTTGCTCTAACAAGTCAGTGATCTGACTGTACACAGACGGTTGAATCAAGTATGCTTCTCACATCTATAATGAATTGTTTCCTGTCATTAAAATACAATCAATTTAGTTTATTGTTATGTTATTTGTTAGAGATGGTGATCCAATACCTTCTTCCTCTTTTCCCAATGAAACCATTTGTACTATATAAGTAACATGTTTCTGCGTAGTCAATAAACATTTATTAAGTGCCTACTATATGCCAAACTGTACTAAGCACTATGTAGTCTACAAACCCATGGGACTCACTTATTTCTAACTCCTTAGTCATATTTTCTAGCATCTTTTTCTCTATTCTACATTATTCATACCACTGCAATAAATTCCCTGAGCATCAGAGCACATATTGATTTAATTTAGAGGGTCTTCATGGAATTTCTCTCCTTCCTCATCTTCTGCAATAGATGCTGCTGCACAAATGGCAATTATTTTATGAAGCTTATCACGACTTTGGAACATGAGATGACCAAATGTTCCACAAAATAATGATTATTGTTGCCTTTGGAAGCATGATAAACCAACCCTGGCAAATCCTTTATTTGTCTCTCCAAGAAGAAACTGTGAGCTGTCCTTTCATTTATGTATAACTTCCTTTTTCTTTTGGTTTCTTTTTAAAAGTGTTTTATTTTTATATAGGGAAGAATCAAACTTACACATTTAACTGATTTTAGGTGAAAACCCCTTAGCTTTTTCTTTTTCCAACTTAGCAATACAAGCCACTGATTTTGGACCCAGGACACTGCCATCCCATTGACAATCATCTTACCAATAATTAAAACAGGTTTTTCTAGATTCCCTCAACTTAGCCTGGGCTCCTTTGTGTTTAGGGATAGTCTGTGTGAAGGTGAGGTTTATGTAGGTCTTTCTGTGAAATAAGTGACTCAGTCTGGCTTTGCCATTGATGATACAATAAGGAACCCTCATTTTTCAGTACAAGGCAGGTAGGAAGACACTAGCTCAGTGGGGTCCAAATCATGTGCAATCACCACCAGCTAGGCTTATCTTATTTTCCACACAAGTAGTAAAAGTGTTGGCAGCTACTCTGAGGACAAATGGTATCTTAGAAAGGACATGACCCTTGCCTATAGCTTTCTGTTCAGTCCAAAGCAGTAGCTTTTGTTTCTTTTCTTGCTCTGTTTCAGGTCTAAAGTTGGAACCAGAGAAGCTACCTCTGACAATCCAAAGCCTTGGGGCACTAGCTAATTGCTGGTTACAATTTTAAAGACTTATAAAGGATAGATCTTTGGCACTGACATATCTAATGTACTGAGGGTATATAACAACATGGGTTAGGTTCCTCATGGGCTGAATGTCCTTACCAATGCTGAAGTACTTGGGTCACTTCTCAAACGAAAGATTGGCCACTTTTTTTGCCTCCTGATTCTTTACTACAGCAGGGCCCAGGGCCACCTTCTGTCACTTTGCATCTTGGCCCCCTGGACAAGAAAGCTCATTTCTTGTAGTTGAGAATATATCAAGATTGATATGATCCAATTGCTCCAATAGAATGTCTGTCCCCTCATTGATCATTAAAAAAGTATCTTGCAATTAGAGTATTAGTAGCTAAGTCAATGTTCCTCAATGTTCTAACAATCGTGAAATTCTGAGCTCCCTCTGTCCCCTTTTCTGCCACTGTCACTGCAAAGGTGTAAGAAGGTTCCACAGGACCACAAGCCCATTTTGTATTTTTGTTTCATGGGCTGCCACGGCCAAAGAACTTGTCATCAAGTGATCAGCCTCCTGATAAAGAGCCTCTCTCTGTGCCCAGCTAGGTTAGATCTTGGGAAGCAAATGTCACCTGTTACTGGAATCACACTTAAAGTCCTTCTAGCAAAACTTGAAGGAGAGCTTGCACTACATTGGTCAGGGTCACCGCCAGGGCACCAGGAGGCATTGGAGTAGGACTTTGTGGAGGTTAGTAACTCTGTTAATAAAAGAAAAAAAGATGTACATGGCATAACATGCTCTTGATGAATTGCTGGCTCTCTGAGATCACCGTTTCTGTTTCTAGATGTTTGTTAAGCATCCTTCTAGATGGTTAACATTTGAATAATAACTTCTAGAATCATTTAAATTGTTCTTAGGAACTGATGACAAGCTCAATAACCTAAAGTTTGCAAACTCCCTCTACCCTTTCTTGAAAAAATTAGAACATTTGCCTTTCTAAATTCCATGGTACTTTTGTCATTTCCAGGGTTGTTGTGAGGATGAAATGAGACAAAATTTGTAAAATGCTTACCATGATGCCTGGCACAGAGTAGGAACTATATAAATGCTAGTTATCATTACTATTATTATTAGATAAAGTGGTCACTTCAAGGTTCACATCATTTCTATCTCAGCTACAAGTTCCTCACTACTGGTGAAAATTTGATCCAAAATAGAATTCTTCTTTGCTGATTCCTCCATCTTTTGAAAGATTACTTTTTTCATTAAAAAATAAATCAAGAAATTATTAGTTGTTGCCATTTGGCAGACAGAATGTTCTATCAAATGACTGAAGCCCCCCCCATCACTACTATGTAATGTTAGTTCTAGGCTTATGATCTGTTTCTTGAACTGATCTATTTCTTCTTTCTGTCCAGGTGGTCTGGAATATTTCCAATAGTAATATTGCTTCTGTTTCTGCTCCCATTCAATTTAGATGTAGATGTAGATGATGTAGATAGATGGAAAGGGGAAAAGAACAGGCATTTATTAAACTGCTCCTTTGTGCCACACACTGTGCTAAACACTTTACAATTAATATCTCATTTGATCCTCATAATAACACTTTGAGGGAGGTGCTATTATGATCCCCATTTTATAGCTAAGGAAACTGGGAAAGACAGAGGTTAAGTGATTTTTCCAGGGTCACACAACTAGTAAGTATCTGAGACCAATTTTAAACTAAGGTCTTCTCAACTCCAGGAGCAGTGCTCTATCTACTGTATCACCAGATAGACAGATAGATAGATAGATAGATAGATAGATAGATAGATAGATAGATAGATAGATAGATAGATTAATGATGGATAGAGTATGTGGATAATATAAATATAGATACAAGCACAGATATATAGATAAAGGTAAGGATATACTGTATGCCTGTGAGGTTAAATTTGTCCAGTTGTATTAGCATCTCCAGTTTATCCTGCTAATTATCCATAAGTGGAATATTTACCATTGTTGCTGTCTTGGACTTCATCTCCTGTGAAATTCTGGATCCTTCTACTGCTATTTTTATTCCTACATTATAAATATTCTATATAGTAGGAGCTCGTAAACTCATTTTTGTGTCATGGACTCCTTTGACAGTCTAGTGAAGACTATGGACCCCTTCTCAAAAGAATGTTTTTAATGCATAAAATAAAATACATGAGGTTACAAAGGAAGTCAATTACACTGAAATATAGTTATCAAGGGGGCAGCCAGGTGGCACAGTGGATAGAGGACCAGCTGTGGAGTCAGGAGGACCTGAGTTGAGATCCAGCCTTAGACACATAACGCTAGCTTGTGACTCTGGGCAAGTCACTTAACCCCAATTGCCTAGCAAAGAAAAAAAAAGAGAAAGAGAAATAGAGTTATCAAAATACTTTTTTAAGTTCATGTACCCCAGGTTAAAATAAGGGGGATGCCTGCTGTAAAGTATCTCAGTGAATTGATTAAAAAAATTTTAATCAAAACACTTTTCTCCTCTCTACTCATTTCTTCAGTTTAAGGCCCTTTTGATTTACAAGGCTCTGAGCAAAGATATTCAATCAGTCATCCTTACCAGCCTCTGTTAGAGAGACTCAGTCCTTAGCCAATAGCCTGTTATTCCTATATTTAAGTCTTGATCCAGAAATCCAAATTCCCATTCTCAGGCTCCATCTCCTGAAACAAGCTGTTTGTTCACTTCCAAGTCCTGCTCTTTCTCTTCCAAAGACCTTGCCTCATTTGAAAGGAATGATAAAAATCCCAGTTGTACCCCTGAGGTTTTCAATTTCTAGCCTAGGACTTCATAATCCAGTCCAACAAACATGTATTAAGCACCCCTATGTGGAAGACACTGTGCTGGTGATGAGGATACAAAGACAAAATGAAAAACAGTGCCTCTCCTAAAAAAAAAGTTTACTCTCTTACTGAGGGAAATATATCATTTAAATAGATAAATCTACAATGACTATTTGAGGAGGCAGAAAATACTAACAGTTGAGGGGATCAGGATAAATTTCCCATGGGAGATGGCATATGCACTGAGTTTTGAAGTAAGCCAAGGTTTCTAGAAGACAAAGTGAAGATGGAGTACATCCTAAGCATGAGGGACAATCTGACAGAGGCACAGAAGAAGCAAATTTGGAATGATGTGTTCAGGGAACAATGGGTAGGGTACTTCAAATTGAACATGTTCACCTTTCGGTGCATGAAAAGTGAGAATGTGAAATATGACTAGTAGAGTAGACTAGAACAAGATTGTTAGGGGATTTAAGAGCTAATATGAAGAATTGGTATTTTATCCTAGCAGCAAGACGAAGTCCATGAAAGTTCTTAAGCAGGGGACGATATGATTGTATTTGTGCTTTGGAAAAATTATTTTTACCAGCTTTACGCAGAGAAGAGAGGCTGGAAGCCAGGAAGCCAATTGCCTGTTGCAATAATATTTTAGGTGAAAGCTGTTGTAGAACCCAACTCAGATGGTGACTGGGTAAGAGAAGAGAATGGCATAGATGTAGTTTACATTGTGAAGATAGAATCTACAATACTTTGTAATTGCTTGGATGTAGAGGACCACATAGAAGAGAGAGATAAAGTTGACAGTGGGGTTGGGAACTTGGGAAATTAGAAGACTGGTGGATCACTCAGTAGAAATAGGGAAGTTTGGAAGTGAGGTGGGTTTATGTGAGGCAAATAATGAGTTCCATTTTAGACAGGTTATATATAACATACCTGATGGGACGTTGAAGTGGAGATGTCCAATGGGCATTTGATGAAATAAGACTACAGCTCAGGAAAGAGATGTTAGGGCTGAATGGGTAAATACACAGATACATAGATATATGCGTAGATACATAAGCTCATAGATTGATACATAGATACATAGGTAGATAGACTGACAGAAAGAGATAGATAGATAGATAGATAGATAGATAGATAGATAGATAGTTGATAGAGATCTTGAAGTCATCCATGTAGAAATGATAACTGAACTCCTAGGAGCTGATGAGATCACCAAAGGAGAGGAAATAAAGGGGAAAAAAGAGACCTAGGGCAGAACTTTGGGGAACATCCACCATCTATGGAAATAGTTTCTAAATTCCTTCTGGCAGTATCATTTGTGCCTTCATGCATCACCAATAATGAATAATACTTATCAATTTTGATAAATCTTAGAAAGTTTTCTATAATCTTAGACACATGCCATGGGGAGATAGCAGACCTTTCTATTGTTACTATTATGTCAATGAATACCTACTTCAGTATCCCTTAAAGGGGAGTCACCAACTACCACTACTGTCTTCTTCTGACCCTTACTGAGTGATTAGCAGAATGTAAGCTCCCCAGAGAGCAGGAACTGTTTCGTCTTTGTCTCTGTATGTCTAGTACCTGCCACAATATTCATATCTAGTAGGTGCTTAATATATGCTTGCTGGATTGAATTGAGTAACTAAAGGTCTTTAACACAACATTCCTCATTCCACACAATGTTACAATCATAAAGCATTGCATAACTAAAGCCTCCTTTTAATTACTTAGGAAGAAAAAAAAGAGGCAGCTGGTAGCTCAGTGGAGCACTGGGCCTGGAGTTAGGAAGACAAATTCAAATCTAGCCTCAGATACTTCCTAGCTGTGTGACCCTAAGTAAATCACTTAACCTCTGATTGCCTCAAAAAAGGATCTGTTGGATCCCAAGACAGGGATCCACTGGATCCAAGAAAATGGCAAACCACTACAGTATCATTGCCAAGAAAACCCCATGGATATGGAGTGACAAAGAGTCAGACACTACTGAATGACTGAACAAATAAAAAAGGAAGTTCCATGAGGTCCTCAATAAAATTCCCCTTTGTCCTTTAAAACTCCCCAAATCCATCCACTTCTAATCTAGTCCTCCAAAGACGCAATGCTGGGGAACAGAATGAAAAGGGCTTCTATTGACAGTAGCCCAAAATGTCTGCCTTTTTCTTGTCATCCTAAAGGATTCCTAAAATTTCTGTTTGATCCCAGAACCCAGGACTGGAAAACACACCAAAGCGACCCTAGACATCAGTGTGTACCAGCAGCCTTCAGTACTATTCAGCACAAACATGAGTCTATATTTAGAATTATATAGGAATAGAACCCCAGAAATCATCATGGGGAACAGAAAACATCAGTAAATAAAGAAGAGGGAACATATCTAGCTGGGACCAGAAAATCCATAAATGGGCCAGTGTCCTCAAATACTCTCTTGTAATTAAAGTCTGGTAAATCTTATCTCTGTAATCAATGTCATATAAAAGCCATAACTTCAGTTCATTCCATTCACATACTATTCCTAGGAGATAAGTTAGGATTTTTATCTCTATAAACAAGGAAGAAAACCAGAACGGACAAGTGGTTAAGATTAAGTCACACAGCCAAAACATAGAACTCAACAGTTCCCAAGTCTAAACTTATTCAATTGGATAAAGATGCCTTCACGGTTGAGTGAAAAGTAATCGAATCAGGGATGTGAAAAACAGAAGAATAGCAATTTCCTTACCACCACCACCATCATTTTGACTATACAAAGCCCAATAACACTGTCTTTACCATTCTATTAAAAAGAAAGTAGAACAAAACACAGCATTGTACATATTCTAGCCAAGGGACTCATGAAAATTGTAACTTTTAAAGAAATCTTTATGTTAATCCCCACCCCATCAAATACAAAGGTTTAGTACACAATACGCCTCTATCTAGTCAAGTTCTTTTCATTTGAAAAATGGTTTTAGGGAAATTGCTATGAGGACTTTGTTCTGATAATGTACACGTTACGTATTTGTACATTTTATTTCAATAATATCTAATGATCTTTTCTGCAAATAATTACAGCAGCTAGATGGTCCAGTGGGTAAGAGCACTGGATTTGTAGTCAGGAAGACCCAAATTCAAATCCCAACTCAAACTCTTATTAGCTGTGAGACTCTAACCTCTCAGTCTCAGTTTCCTTATCTATAAAATGGGGATAATAAAACTCCTTACTTGACAAAGTTGTTGTGTTAAATGAAATAATCTGTGTACAGTGCTTTGTAAACCTTGAGGCACTACATAAATGCCAGCTTTTATTAATTTTTAAAGCATTAAACAATTATCTTAAGAAATAAACCTCTCAAGAGTCATCCACCATTACAGTGTTCTAATTCTCCCCTTTCTCTTTGCCTGGCAAATAGTAGGTGCTTAATAAATGTTTATTAACTGAATGACTGACTTCATTCTTTCTGATGTTATAAAAGTTCTGACCTAGAAATCAGGGTACCTGAGTTTTAGGCCTAGCTCTGCTATCAGCTAGCTTTCTATGACAGTAAGTTATTTAATATTGCCTTTTCATAGAATCATAGGATTTAGAGCTAGAACAGACCTTACCTGGTCTAATCCTCTCATTTTAGTGATTGAGAAACTGAGACTCAGGGGCAACTAGGTGGTGTAGGGGATAGAGCACTGGCCCTGGAGTCAGGAGGACCTGAGTTCAAATCTGGCCTCAGACACATAATACTTACTGTGTGACCCTGGGCAAGTCACTTAACCCCAATTGCCTAAAAAAAAAAAAAAAAAAAAAGATAGACATACATTCCGCCCTCACCTTCAACCTTTAGAATACTCTTTTTTTTTTCCCAAAGCACAATTGAGATATCTCCTTATTACCAGAGGTCTTTCCTGATCTGATTCCCAACCCACTTACCACCAGGGTTACTGTTCTCTGTCTCTTTAAATTATTCCTATTACTTTGCACATAAACTATATTCATTTATCTGCCTTCTTGTTGTAGCTCTCAGTAGGTAATCAGGCAGCTAGAAGTACAGTGGCAAGAGCTCTGGACTTAGAGTCATAAAGCCCTGCCTTAGCGACTTATTAGCTGTGTGACTTTGGTGAAGTCACTGACTTTGATATTTACTAGCTCTATAATCATAGGGAAGTGACTTAACCTCTTTCAGACTCAGTTTCCTCATCTGGAAAATGGGCTGTTATGAGGATCAAATGAGATAGTATGTTTAAAGTGCTTTGCAAACATTGAAGTACTCTATAAAAGAGCCACTACTATTATTTCATTTTTATCTCTATCCCCCTCAGTGCCCAACACAGTGCCTTACTTACAGTATACACTTAATAAATGCTTGTTGAACTGAATTAGGGTAATAATAATCTCAGAGGATTGTTTAAAAGACTAAATGAGTCAAAAATGTGAAAGTTCTTTGAAAAGTATAAAGCAAATAAATATAAGATGGTATTATTATAGTTGAGAGTTGGCTAAACTTGCTACATATCTGCCCTTTTCTTTATTTAATGCATCTGGAGTGGTTTTTCTTTTGACCAAAGACAATGAAGAGACAAAGGCACACCCTCCCTAAGGATTCTTAATCAGTTCCAAGAAAATATGGCATTAGATGAAACAGCATTACAAGGGGAAGTCAGTTCCATGGAGCTCATGTTATAAATGAGCGATAGGTTGAATTATGCCACAGTGGGTGTTAGTTATAACATATAACAGGGTTGCTGTGAAATGATATTGGCCAGAGCAGCTCGATGCTGAGTACTGATGTATAACTTTTTCTGGAACAAGGATGTAACTTCACGTAAATTTGCATCTTGGAAAGCTCTTACTGACTCTGCCAACCAATTCAACAAATATCTAGGGTACACCATACTTGTACAAGACACAGTGCAGACAAAAATGAAACCATCCTTGCCTTAAAAGAACTTCCTTTCTACTTGGGGGACATGATGTATACAAAAATAATTATCCTGCATGGAAAATAGAGAAGGGAAAGAACACTTGTAACTGAGGGGATCAGGAGAGGCTTAACAGAAGAGAGCTTCTGGACTGAATCTCGAAGGAAGACAAAGGTCCTGAGAGAGTAGGAAGAGGAAGGAATGTATGCTAGCCCTGGAGAAGAGCTTGGGTAAATGCATGGAAGAGGGAAATGGAGTGCCAAATTCAAGGACTAAATAATAATGCACTTTGCCTATATTCAACAATCCAGTAACACTGGTCTTTTGTTATTTCAAACACACAATCCTCAGTCTCCCAGCTCCCATTTCCAGCCTTTGAACTGGCTGCCACCCATGCCTAGAATTCCCTCCCTCCTCATCCCAGCCTCCTGGCTTCTCTGGCTTCCTTCAAGACTCAACTCAAGTCCCACCTTCTGCAGAAGGCCTTTCTTGGCCTCTCTCTCTCCACCCCCTCCCAGGGTCTTTCCTCCGAGATTAACCTCCATCTACTCTGTGTATGCCTTCTGTGTACTTAGTTGTTTTCAGGCTGTTTCTCCTATTAGAATATGAGTTTCCTGAGGGCAGGGACCATGTTTTTACCCTTCTTTGTATCTTCAGTGCTTAGGGCAATGTCTAGCACACAGTAAGCACTTAGTATTAATAATGCATATTTACCAACTAACTGGAAAATAAGAGTTTGTGAAAGGGAATGATCTGAAATAAGGCTAGAAAAAGGTAGATGCTAGCCAGATTGCAGTGTCTTAAATACCAGTTTAAGGATCTTGTATTTTATCTTATAGGAAATAGGGAGCTATTAATGATTTCTAAAGAAAGGGGTAAATAGAAGGATGTGTCTCAGAAGGTTATTTTGATAGCTGTGTGCAGGATGAACAGGAGGGGAACAAGATTGGAAGCTGGCAGACCAATCAGGAGGACATTAGAGTAGTTTAGCTGAGATTTGGCAAAGCCAACCTGAGCCACAGTGGTGTCAAGAAGGATACCAATGTTAGAGATGTGGGAGGTTGACCCAGCAGCTCCAGCAAATACTATTTTCCTGCCTGGCTGATATTTATCATTGACATGACCTGACAAATAAATCATACCAAATGAGTCCACATGATTCATCTCTGAGACGACAAAGATTTTATCTGAACAGAGAGGCATTCTTCCAACAGCAGAAACACACACCTTTCTTTTGCTGAACTCCATCACCACTTTATCATAACCCTACTTTTTCTTCGCTATAGAACATGTTATCCCTGTAGGAGGATGCAGTTTCTCAACGTACACCTGAGGCTGTGTGGTAATCTTTATCACCAGTAAATTGCTAAACAGGTCTCATTATTAATCCTCCCCCTAGAAACAGGTAACTGACACATCCACCTACATCAAACAGCACCTTTAGTATAGATAATAGGGTTTTAGAGCTTGAAAAGGGCCAACTCCCTCATTTTTACAGATGAGTAAACTGAGGCACACAGAGATTAAAATGACCTGCCTGAGTACCAGAGTCAATATTCAAACCGCAAATGCTTGGACTCTAAGTCCAGCACTAATTTCACCATACCTCCCTACCTTCCAAATGGAATGCTGGTAAGCTAACATAACTGAGAGTACATGACTGGGTCTTACATGACCTGCTTGTGAGGAACACAAGGGAAGTTCCAAGGTCATTCCATATGTGTGTGTATGTATACACACACATATGTACATTATATATATACACATATATACATACATATATATATACATATACATATATATATATTTGCATTGATAGTAGAGAGAAGAACAGAGCAAAGCTTCTACCCCGGGCAGAATTTCTTATCAATAAGCACTGGAAGAATAGAGTTCACTACAATGAAACTATCTCCAAGTCTCTTCCAATATTCCATAATGATATGTAATGTGTTATAAATCTCCTTACAATTAAACATATTTCTTAGAATAGACCAGTAATTTCAATGGTGCAGATATAGACAGCTCCCAGTAGAAAGTGTCTTCTACCAATGAAGGTCAGGATTGGCAGAGGACATTTAAGTTATAGAGAACTATAAGTCTCTGTAACTTATAGTCTTAGTTGTTTAAAGCACTGAGAGGATAAGTGATTTACCCAGGGTCACACAGCCAGGACAACTAGGTGGCACAGTTGTGAAGATCTGAATTCAAATCTGATGCTAGCTCTGTGACCCTGGGCAAGTTGCTTAGCCTCTGTTTGCCTGTTTCCTCATCTGTAAAATGGGTATAACATAATATAATATTATGTCAATAATAGCACCAACCTCCGAGAGTTGTTGTAAGGTAACATGAAAAGATTAAAATAGTTGTGAAGTGCTTTGCAAACCTTAAAGCACTATATAAAATATGAGCTATAGAATGTGTCAGAGGCAAGACTTGACCCCAGGTTCAAGTCAGTCTATAGCACTGACTGGATATCCATTATGCCACATTGTCTATTTACTAAGCACAAATTAGTACAAATACACGTGCACATACACACACAGTCTGTACATATGATAATTATCAACTAATCCATTAACAAGCATTTTTCAGCAGACCTACCATGAACCTATCACCGTGCTAGGCACTTGGTCTGACAAAAAAGAAAGCTTTCAAGGAGTTTATGCTCTATCAAGAAAGATTACATATGTGTGTGCATATATACATATATATACATATATTCGTATATGTATATACAGAATAAATTATATGCAAAATAAATATAAAGTCATTAAATAAAAATATAAGAAATTGAGGGGAAAAGAAAGGTACCCTTTAGAAGGTGGTAGTTGAGCTTCTGAAAAGAAGTTAGGGATTCTATGATGCAGAAATGAGAAGGAAGTGCATTCCAGGGTTAGGGAAAGCCAGCACAAAAGGATGAAAATGAGAAGTGGAGTCCCTGTGTGAAGAAAAAAACAGCAGGCCAGTTCAGCTGGACTGCAAGAAAGGGAGTAACATAATGAGGCTGGAAAGATTGGTTCGAGTCAAGTTATAAAGGGCTTTAAAAGTTAAACAGTGGAGTTTATCTTTTATCCTCCTTACAGAAGGGAGCCACTAAACATTATTGAGTAAATGTGTGATGTGGTTAGATCTATGCTTAACAGAAATCACTATATGAAGCTGGGAGAGGCTTCAGGCAAAGATACCAATTAGGAAGCCATTGCAACAGTCTAGACAAGAGATGATAAAAGCCTTAACTAAGACAATGGCTATGTGAGTAGTGAGCAGGGAGATTGTTGAGAGAAATGTCACAGAGGTAAAAATGACAAGATTTGGCAACAGATCATCTACGTAGTAGTATGAAAGACAGTTACTCTGTGTCCTTTTTTTTAACTTTGGCTTCGTAAAAGTCCAAAGATCAGCATTGCCAGTTCATCTGGCTCTTCCCAAATCAATTGAAATTCTTCTGACAGGACTAATAATAATACTCTTTTCTCTCCAAAAATATTGATGAGATCAATACTAATCTATTTCCCTTGGGGGGAAATGGGAGGAATTTGGACCTGTGGTTTTATCTGTGCTGAGATTCCAAGAATGCATCAATGCAGATGAACAACTCATCTATAGCTTAATATCATTAACTTGTAGAACTTTAAAATTTGTAAAGTGCTTTACATAACTGGCAGTCTTAGAGAGCTGTGTAGGGCAGAGAAGAAGAGAAGAGAATTAATCATGGGCCTGTAGCTAGTATATGTAAGAGGCAGGAGATGAAGTCAGATCATAACAACATGAGATCATAGATTTAGACTAGAAGGGACCTTTAGGTCATTAAGTCCAACACCCTAATTTTACAAATTATAAAACCAAAACCCAGAGAAATTGTGATTTGTCTAGGATCACATAGCTAATAAGTGTCTGAAGCATAATTTGAGTCCAGGTCTTGGGTTCTACCCTAACTTTACTGCACCATGATGCCTCTCTAATAATTTTGTCCACTATTTAATTCAAGATAAATACATGTACCCCTCCACAAGTATGCCAATTATCATAGCACTTGGAAGAAAAAAAGGGAAACCACCCAAAACCTACTAACAGTTGCTGGTTTTAATGTTTGCAATTTAATGTTGATAATTTCCAAAACATAATATTTTTCTCTGCTGTTCATCAATACTTGGTCTTAGTCACAAGTTGAAATTAAAGTTGCCAGCCAAACCCCTGGGAGAAACATGGCTGATTACTGTACGAAGAACAAATGTAAAATAGTTTGTATTGACAAGATGATGAGAGTCTTAGAAAAATCCCCTCTTCTCTATTAATGGCAATCATTTACATTCCCAATCAAAAGATTGGACTAAGTGGATTGTGGAAGTAAATGTTGAAAAAAATAAATAAAATTTACCATAAAAAAAAGAAATTACAAAATAAAAACTTATTTCAGAGGAAAAAAAAGAGAGAAAGCAATTTTAGTAGAGTGGGAGGTCAGAAACCAGACTGCAAGGGATTGAAGAAGGAATAGGTGACTAGAAGGAAATGAAGCTAAGGAACTGGTAATGGCTGGAGGGAATGTGTGCCATTTTTAATAGGAGTTTATCAGTGAATGGGTAGCCAGGTAGCTCAGTGGATACAGCTCTGGGCCTGAAGTCAGGAAAACTCATCTTCTTGAGTTCAAATCCAGCCTCAGATACTTGCTGGCTGTGTGACCCTGGGCAAGTCACTTAACACAGTTTGCCTCAGTTTCTTCATCTGTAAAATGAGCTAGAGAAGAAAATAGCAAACCACTCCATCATCTTTGCCAAGAAAACTCCAAATGGGGCCACGAAGTGTTGGATAAGACTGAAAAATGACTGAAAAGCCAATTATCAGTGAATGGGAAAAAAGAGGATGATAGCTTGAGGAGATAAGAGCAAACACGTTTTAAGGTTTACAAAATGCTTTACATATTTTATCTCATTTGATCTTTAACAACTTGTGATGTAGGTACTGTTATTGCCGCCATTTTACTGATGAAAAAACAGAGGCTTGCCCCAGGTCACAAAGCCAGCAACTGTCTAAGGCAGGATTCAAACTCACATCTCCCTGACTATAAGGCTGGTGTTCCATTCACTAGATTAAGGGAAGGTTTTTCAAGAACAGCAGGAGCATGTTCATAGAAAATGAGGAAGAAATTAATGTGGGTGAAGATATTGAAGAAGAAAGAGAGAAAAGAGAAACTGACAAGGCCAGTTCTTGAAGGAGAGAAGATGGAAGAAAATCAAGAGCAGGAGTAAAGGGGAAGGACTATCTCATCCTCGGACATTCTAAGATGTGGGAGAGTGGGGCCAGGGAGCTCATGATGAGTGACTCAAACTTCTGAGAAAAGTCAGACTCAGGAGTTAAGCTACCAGATACACACATTTGGTCCTCAGTCTGGGACAGTGGAAAGAATTCGAGGATCAGGAAAGCTCTGGATTGGGTACTGGCCATGAGCAAACTCTGGAAATGGTGCCTTCCGCAGAATAAGTACTGCTAAGCTTCCTCCACTTAAAATGGGGATAACAAGACATCTAAACCTCCTCTATAAGACTGCTCTAAGGAGCAAATGAAACAATGCAAACCTTAGAGATCTAAATACATGCAAGTTATTGTTATTATTCTATGCGCTCCAGTTTCTCGCTCTCTGATTCTATAATGTGGTAGCAGAGTTCGTATAAAAATATAAGGATTCAGTTCAGCAGGGATGTGAACTTGGGAGAACACGACCTTACATCTTCCCTTCTCTAGAGGATGAGGAGGTAAATTACTGCAAGTAATAACATCTCTTAGCAAAGTTCTCTAGCTGCTCATTCTTCTTGGGGATAATGCCAAATAATAACAAGATCCCAGGACCATCGCATTAGAGTGAGATGGAGCCTAGTGACAATTAGCATGTATATGCACTTTGGAGACTGAGTTTGCACTTTACATTATCTTAGTTGTAGGTACTACAAGGCATGATTATTCCCACTGTACAGATGAAGAGACTGTGGTTCCAAGAAGTTAAATTAGATGCCCATAAGAAGGTTTCGGCAGGACTTGAATCCAGGTCCTCTGGACTTCGATCCACTATGATGCTGCCTCTTGCTACCTTAAGGATTTATTTTATCATTATCTGTAAACCCTCCACAGATGCAGATTCATCCCTTAGTAAATGGTTTTTGGAACTGTTGTGGCTGAAAAACTCAACCAATGTGTGAGTGCTGTTCTGGTGATAGCCTCCAAACATTATCAGAGTACAGCTATTCGGTCCATCCAAGAGGCATGTCCTAGAAGCCTCAATGACTGGACAGTACTGGCCAGCTCACTTCTCTGGCACAATCTGCCCCCTCCCCCCACAGCCCCTGCAATGAAGAGGCATCAGAGCAGAGCTCGGACGGCTCAGGCTGTAAGCATTAAGAGAGAGCTTCTGTTTACTCTCCAAGAGCTTTCCAAGAAGGCTCATTTGATCCCTGTATTAGCTCTGTGAGGTAGTGATGCAAATGCCATTTCCTCAGTTTGAAAGATGAGGAAACAAGTAGCAGAACCAGGACATGAATCTGATGTTTCTGACTCAAAATCCAGGGCTCTTTGCATTGCATCGCACTGCCCCACCAAGGACCAAGTTTGACTTGACTGTTTCTGTTCAAATATCTAAACCCTAAGTGTCAGTGAAATTTTGAAACATTAATCAAATAGTTAAGATAAAAGCATCCATCGAGGCCAAATAAATTAAGTTGAAAAAAATGTTCATACACAATTTACCACTTTGTTATCCACTCTAAGTAGTATAGAAAATATAAAAGAAGCAAATTTTTATTACTCACAAGACACAAATGGGACAAATGGTTATTTGCAAGGGAAATTTAAGGCTATTTTTATCATCCTCAATCTTCTGGAACGATTGCTGATTTTTAGAAAGTACTAAGAACACAAGTCTTGTAACAGTTTAAAATAATAAGGTCAAGGAGAAATTAAAATAACAAATAAAAAGTTAGAGAACGTTTTAGAGTTCAGACTATGACCTGCACAATTAGCTTTATATTTCTCAAATTATAGCCACAGTCCTTGTCTGGGAGGCAAGTAGGTTTAAAAAGGGCTAGTGATTCATCCAGAGAAAAAACTATGGAGTCTGAATGCAAATTGAAGCATACTATTTTCACCTTTTGTTGTTGTTGTTTTTGTTGTTTTTTCTTTCTCTTGTTTTTTCCCTTTTGTTCTGATTCTTCTTTCACAACATGACTAATGTGGAAATATGTTTAATATGATTGTACATGTATAATCGATATCAGATTGATTGCCTTCTTGGGGAGGGGGAGGAGAGGGAGGGAGAAAAAAGTTTGGAACTCAAAATCTTAGAAAAGTGAATATTGAAAACTATCTTTTCATGTAATTGGAAAAAAATAAAATATTATTTAAAAAAATTTGCATTTCTCTAAACAACAGTGGTTTAGAGCATTTTTTCACATAATTATAGATAGTTTTGATTTATGTGTCTGAAAACTTCCTTTTTATATCTTTGACCATTTATTTTTTTTAATTTTTTTTTAATTGTTTGTTTTTTAGTGAGGCAATTGGGGTTTAGTGATTTGCCCAATGTCACACAGGTAGTACGTGTCAAGTGTTTAGTCTGAGGTTAGATTTGAACTCAGGTCCTCCTGACTTCAGGACCGGTGCTCTATCCACTGTGCCACCTAGCTGCCCCTGACCATTTATTAATTGGGGAATGATTTGCATTCTTATAAATTTGACTCAGTTCTCCAAATACTTGAGAAATGAGGCTTTTATCAGAGACACTTGCTGTAAAAAGAAAATTTTCCCAGCTTTCTGCTTTCCTTCTACTCTTGGTTGCATTGGTTTTTGTTTATACAAAAACTTTTTAATTTAATATAATCAATATTATCCATTTTACATCTCAAAATGCTCTCTATCTCTTGTTCTGTCATGTTCTTCCCTTATCCATAGATCTGGCAGGTAAACTATTCCATGCTCCCCGAATTTGCCCATGGTATCACCTCTTATGTCTAAATCATGTACTCATTTTGACCTTATCTTAGTATATAGTGTACAATGTTGGTCCATACCTAGTTTCTTCCAAACTATTTTCTAGCTTTCCCAGTAGTTTTTGTCAAATAGTGAGTTCTTGTCCCAAGAGCTTGGATGTTTGGGTTTGTCAAACACTAAATTACTATGGCCATTTACTACTGTGCATTGTATACCTAATCTCTTCCATTGATCTACCACTCCATTTTTAACTAGTACCAGAATGTTTTGATGATTACTACCTTATAAGACAGTTTGAGATTGATACAGCTAAGCCATCTTCCTTCACATTCTTTTCATTAATTCCCATGGTATTTTTGACCTTTTCTTCTTCTGGATGAATTTTGTTATTATCTTTTGTAGATCTATAAAATAATTTTGGTAATTTGATTTTTATGGCACTATACAAATAAATTAACTTTTGTAGTATTGCCATTTTTATCATATTGACTCAGCCTACCCACGAGCAATCAATATTTTTCCAATTTTTATTTTATTTTATTTGTGTGATAAGTGTTTTGTAATTGTGCTCGGATAGTTCCTGGGTTTGTCTTGGCAGGTAGACTCGTTAAAATGAATTTGGCTCACTTGAAGTTCTTCTCAAGGTATTTTCCTCTATATCAATACTAAAACAGAAGGTTGTATGAAGCTTACTGATTCCTAAAATAAAATAGTAACTCTTCAGGTCATTTAACCTTGCAGAGTCTGTCTCCTTATTTGCAAACTGCTGGGGTTAGACTAGATGACCTCTAAGTTCCTTTCCAACTTGTTAAATGCATAGTGGTTCTTTAATTTTTTTTCTTTTATGTAATTCTGTTCAAATGATACTGGCAGGTTGGGTACCAAGTCAAAGAGGCTATTTTTATAAGTGTAGCAATATGTAGAGAAATAGAAATGTTTCCACTAATTCACAGAAGCTTTTACTTTAATATTTGCTGTATCTGTAATAATATCAATGTGGGTGCCTCCCAAACTGGTTCAGAGTATAATGCATCCATGCCTTCTTATTTCACATGACTCTTGTCCATGTCCAGCCATAAATTCTCCATCAAGGATCCAATAAATACCTGGGAAGACTTCCTTTGGGCTTATGACACAGCAAAAAGAGTACTGGTTTGAGGGTTAAAGGACCCAGATTCAAATCCTACCTCTGATGATTACTATCTATGTGACCCTGGTTACTTCACTTCCCTGGGCTTTAGTTTCTTCATTTATAAAATGAGGGAGTTTGATTAGGTCCTCTGAAATCCCTTCCAGCTATGATTCCATGAATATCACAAAGCTATTAGCCCAACACTTGTGGTGTCCATTTGTTACTATCTCTCATGCCATTACTAGTCTACCATGTTTTCTGATTATACATGCTCTTGACGGCGTACTTTAAGCCATTTTTGCAAGCAAGTCATCATTGATCATATGCAGAAACCTACTTACTTCTACCAAGTGCCTTTCCCATTGCTCTTCGGACTACCTTCATTTTTCAAGTTTCATGTGGTCACGGTGTTATATAATTTGTAACTGTGTAGATATTGCATATCCAGGAGGATACTGGTCTTTAAAATTTTACTTTGGCAGCAGAGAAGAACTCAGGATCATTGAAAGCACTGGGCAAAATTTCCCAGATTAAATCCATTCCACTTGCTACCACCTATCCAATTCTCTTATTGTAGTTTGGTCATTTTTCAGTTGTATCCAAAGAGAATTAAGTGACTTGCTCAGGGTTACCCAGTTAGTAAGTGTCTGAGGCCAGGTTTGAACTCAGGAAGAAGAGTTCCTGATTTTAGGCCCAGTATTGTAGCCACTGCACCACCTAGTGGCCCTATCTGATTTTAGGCCTAGCTCATTGACTATTTGCAATTCTTATCCAAGATACAGGTGCACGGTCCCTATGTAACTGCATGTCATAACCTGGGTAACATGAATTTTACATCTTGTGGAATGCTAGGCCAATCTCTTTAGAGTGTCTACGAATCTCTTTGATAAGGCCCTGTAGTGATCCAGGGCTCAATACAATCAGTACAATGCTGTTTGAAAATAGGAATATCTGGGGAACTCACTCTCTATGGGAAACCTCCCTTCAATCACATTTAATTCAACAAATATGTGTGTGGGGGATGTATATTTGTGTATGTATGTATATATGTATATATGTGTGTCTATATATGTGTGTATATGTGTACGTGTGTGTATATATAGGTGTGTGTGTTTCTACTACATGCTAGGCATCGAGAATACAAAGATAAAAATAAAATAATACCTTCCCTCAAGGAACTTACATTCCACAAATGGAAGACAAGGAAGGGATAAGCTGTTTATATAGAAAAGTATAATAGTCAGTGAGACATGTTCTAGGAAGATTTGAGGAAGGAGGAAACATTTGGGGTAAGATTCCCCTCCAGATGTATTAGGTTTGAAGTAGCAACAGGGCACCCAAGTGAAGCTATCCACCAGACAACTGGGAATGCAAGGATGAAGTTAAGGAGAATGAGATGTAGCATTGTGATTCTTCTTCCTGGGTATGATGGTTTATTCTGAGATCCCCAAGAGGCTATAGACAGAGACAAGAGAGGGGCCTAGAACAAGACAGCAGCAGGGAACAACATGTTTAAGGCGAAAAGAGGTAAGTGATAAGCCAGTAAAGGATCATAGATTTAGAGGTAAAAGGAACATTAGAAGCCTCTGGGGCCAACTCTCTCATTTTACAGCTGAGTAAAGTAAGGCCCAGCAAGGTAAATGACTAGCCCAAGGTCATACAGGTAACAAATGACAGAGGCAGGATGATACAGGAGTGAAGTCAGACAGGTAGGAGTAGAAGCAGGAGAGAACATCAAAGAAACCAAAGAAGGCAAGATTGTACGAGAAGCAGGGCTATTCAATTGTGTCAAAAAACGGTGGAAGGAAGGAAGGAAAAAAGGAAGGAAAGAAGGAATGAAGGAAGGAAGGAAGGAAGGAAGGGAGGGAGGGAGGGAAGGAAAGAAGGAAGGAAGAAAGGAAGGAGGGAAGGAAGGAAGGAAGGAAGGAAGGAAGGAAGGAAGGAAGGAAGGAAGGAAGGAAGGAAGGAAGGAAGGAAGGAAGGAAGGAAGGAAAAAAAGGAAAGAAGGAATGGGAAAGCATTTATAAAGTTCTCAAAACATGCCAAGCATTCTGCTAAATGCTACATGTATCTGCTAGCTATGCATGAACAAGTAAGAAGGAGTCTCTGCCCTCAGAGTTCATGTTCTAGTAGGAGAGACAACACACATAAGGGAACTGGAGGTGAATGGAGGGAGGAAGTGAGAAGAGTACTTTGGCTCAGAACAAGGCTAAATAAGGTGAAAGTTCCCTGATCAGAGTCCAAGGTGGCAGGGGCAGGAGTCCCTTTATGTTCCAGTTGGAGGAAGAAACAAACTACGAGTAGTATGGAGACAGTTGAGAGGGTCGTCAAGGAGGACAGAAGGTGAGGGGAAAAAACCTATAAGATTAAGCAATGAAGAGTTCATTGGTAATCATGAAGAAATTAGCTTCAGTCAAGCAATAGGACTGGATGCCAGATGGCAAGAGGCAGCTTGCAAGAGACACCCTCCATTTTATCAGTAAAGTAGAAGGCAAAGCCCTAAACAAAGGTAGAGAGGGATGGTTTGAGGTGCTTGAAGAGAGAGGAAAATCTCCTCAGGACATCTAAATGATCCAAAGACATGACCATGAAAAGGACACTTTTAGACACAACTTAACTCTAGAGTAACAACCTAGTTAGTTAGTACTCATGCCGAGCCACTGAGTTTCTGGGTTTAGGCTTGGGTGAGCTAGGATACCTAAAAAGTGAGAGGCAGGTTCATGTGTTTTTATTACCCACCTAGGTAACCAAAAGAGGTTCCAATTCCTCTTCGTTTGTGTAGTGACCCCCTCAGAGGTAATCAGCCAATGAAAACAGTTTGTATTGTTCGGTCTAAGTGCCCTTGGCAACCATTACAAACACAGTGCAAACCCCAGAACGAACTCTTGAGAATTATTTATATAAGATCCAATAGCTGGTCAGGGTAATAAAACAATAGTTTACAAGAAACCCAAATAAAATTCAATACCATCCTGAGTAAGATGTCCTGCGGCTAGTGGCGAGGTAAACATTCTCACCACAGTAAGAAATCCATTGGTTTGCCTGCCCCTAACAAGGCAAGGGCAAGCCTAGAAATAAATTGGAACTGAGAACTTCCTGTACTCTCATGCAACTCACTTATTACAACCTACACTATTTAAAAGAGGGAAGATGTTTTATTTTATTAATCATGAAAACTTGGCTCAAAATAATTCTTCAGATTTTTAGCCCTGCTTGCAATGAACTGAACTGTTTGGGTACAAAGAACTGAAGATGACCCTTGTAATCCCCAGGGACTGTCTCTTGTTAAGCTCTAAGAAAACATTCTAGTAGAAAGGCTGACATCAAGCTGAAAAATGAATGAGAAGTGTCCTTCAGTTCTCTAAAATTAATAATGACATTCTTATTTATTTGGCTTCTTCGAGAATGAGTTTTTAAGTTTCCTAAGCAACTGGGTGGCGCAGTGGATTGAGAACTGGACCTAAAATCTGGAAAAACTAAGATCACATCTGGCCTTACATACTTCCTGTGTGACCCTGGGTGAGGGACTTATCTGCCTCAGTTTCCTCACTTGAAAAATGGAAAAAATAGTACCTACCTCCCAGGATTGTTGTGAGAATAAAAGGAGAATATTTGTACAGCACTCTCCAGACCTAAAAGTGCTATATGAATGTTATCTTTTATTACTATTATCACATAATTTAAACTGGGCCCTTTCAGGAAAAAATGAAGAGGGTAAGAAGAGTGTATTTGGGACAACTTAGGGAGTATCTTCATAAATATTCATATATGTACATATTGTCTTCCCACATAGAATGTAAGGTACTGAGGGCAGGAACTGTTTTTGTTTTTGTCTTTGTATACCCAATGCCTAGTAAGTGTTGAGCACATAGTAGGTGCTTTAAAATACTTGATTATTGATCAATTGGTGAGATATTGGATTTTGTGGTTTTGGGGTGATTGAAAAGCTTCTACTGATATATGTGATTCACATTTCCTTAATACAAAATATCTCCTTTTACACCAGTATAGCTGACCGTCAACATGTCAAAGCAAGGCAGGGCCCAGGAATGCATCCTGCCACCATGCTCTGACATGTTGGGAGTTATCCTGAGCCAGTGGACTGGCCCAACCCCTCCTGACTCAGCCATACTGGTGAGGATGTGGGCTCAGACGGGTGGTTACTTTAAAAAGATAGTGATTATGTAAAAGACTTGCTTTTCCTGATCCAGGTCATTTCAGACTGTGGATCTAACAGGTGGTTTTTCTTGTCTTTAGACTCAAGCATTCCCACTGAAATTCAGACTAGAACAACTAATACCATATTATTCCATTGTGCTGAGTCAGAGACAGATAAGAGAGCCTTAGGCTGAGACTTCCCTGAAATCAAGGAGGGAGAGGGGGGAGCTTTAGGCAGCAACTCTAGGCCTACAGGCAGGCAGGGCAGAACTAGGAAGCTTGGCAGAGTTGTTAAATAATTCTTGGCATACAGAAAGGGCATTTTTGTTTGGGGAAATTTTAAATGTACTTCTGATCACCTTAATTTGGTATGTTACTTCTAAATGTACATGCTCTTTTTCCTCGTGAATACAACAGAGCTCCAAAGGATCTAAATCTCATCAATGTCAGTAATCCTACAGATGATGCTGTTTGGTTTGATGCAAATCATAACCCATCAATGTCCTTCCATAAATTCAAAAGAAGGGATCCACTGAGTAGGTGGGAGACCTTCTCTTGCCTTTGCATGGAAAGCAGTAGAGCACACAGATTCCATGTAAGCTGTACTTTGTTCTCAAGGTGACCTGGATGATCATTTTTACCAGTCATACATTTCTAATGGCATCCTTTACACCACTTTTTCTATAATTCCTCATCTGCAATGAGTTGCATCCCATTAAAACTCACAATGATATTCTCCAACTGTTTGTTATTCTCCTCTAGTTTCATACCTAAATATCTTTGACATTATTTTGCTTATCTGGGGCTCTTGTCAAGCTTTCTTTAATCTCATTTTTCTCTCCTCTGCACCACCATTTCATGAGGCAAAATTGCTTAAAATGTTCCACTAATCTCCTCTATTAAGTATTAACAAAGTAGTTTATATTCTAAACTCGTATTGCCCTTGGTTTTTATATATTTCTGCTAGGCCAGTAAAGCAAGTGTTTTCTGTTTGGAGTAGCTTTTCTTTGGTCTCCATATAATGCCAATTTTGTTTTTTACTTTAGTTAAATTTCTTTAGGAAACTGTCACAACCAATGATGATGTCTTTTCTTCCATCTTCTTCCCATTTCCTGCAACAATAACTTATTCAAACGAGTCAAATTGGAATTGTTTCAACTAAATGTCATGTCTTTGTTTCTCATTTTTATTCTTTTTTCTTAGTTTTGCATTAATCTTCCCCTTTGCTCTAACAAGTTGGTGGTCTGACTGTACATAGATAACTGATTCAGAAATGATTCCTACCTCATTAATGAATCATTTCCTGACTCTTCATGTTTTGCAATATTATTTAGTGATTGAACTGCCATTAATTGGTGAATGTTAACTGGAAAGGACACATCTAATGAAATGCTCTAGGATTTTATGCCTAGCCCTGTGCTATTAAACAGTTTTATCAATGACATATTGATATACAATGGCATGTCGTTGTTGTTTAGTCATTTCATTTATGGATGATTCTTTAATACCCCATTTGTGGTTTTCTTGGCAAAGATATTGGAGTAGTTTGCCATTTCTTTCTCCAGCTCCTTTTGTACATGAGGAAACTGAGGTAAACAGGCCTAAGTGACTTGCACAGGGCCACATGGCTAGTAAATGTCTGAGGTTGGATTTGAACTCGGGTCTTCCTGACTCAGACTCTGAGATGTAAATATGGATGTTGTTGTTGTTCAGTAATTTCTGAGTCTTCATAATGTCATTTGGTGTTTTCTTGGCAAAGATACTGAACTTATTTTCCATTTCCTTCGCCAGCTTATCTTACAGATGAGGAAACTGAGGCAAACAGGGTTAAGTGACTTGCCCACAGTGATACAGCTCAAACAGGATTAAGTGACTTGCCCAGGATCACACAGTTCAAATACGAGGCCAGATTTGAACTCAAAAAGACAAGGTGTCCTGACTTCAGACCTCTCTAGCACTCTATCTGCTTTGCCAACCAGATGCCCAATGGCATACTATATAAATATGCAATGATAAAGTGGTTGGCAAATTCAGTTTTGCTATCAGGAAAATCTCCCTAATAAATGGAGCTACTATTTTGAGTTACCTTGGGAGCAAATGAGTTCTCCCTCATTGGAAGTCTCAGAGCAAAAACCACTTGCTAGCTTATCAAATCTAACAGGACACAAAGCTGGGAAGGATAGCTAACATCCTGCATGACAGAATAAGAATGTAAAAGGATCTTGAAGACTAGAATATTAGACTATCTAGGAAAATGAAATTCAGTAGAGATAAATGTAAAGTCTTATACTTTGGTACAAAAAATAAACTTTGCAAACACAAGATGGAGGAAGCATAGATAAAGCAGTTTGTATGAAATAGATATAAGTGTGCTATGGCATTCAAAAAAATCAGTTCCAATCTTGGGCTACATTAAGATATGTAGGAATCTTTTCCAAGAATAAAGGAGCGATAGCCCCTCTGTATTCTGCCCTTGTCGGCCTGTGCCTAAAGTATTGCGTTGAGTTCTGGGTGCCTCAGTTTAGGAAAGACATTGATAGGATGGACAGTGCATCCCCACAATGGTGAAGGGTCTTGAATCTGTCATCACCTCACGAGTCATTAGCTAAAAGAATTGAGGATGTGTGGCCTGGAGAAAAAAAAAGCCTTGAGATTATGGGGGAGAAAGGGGCACGATTGTTGTTTTCAAGTATACGAAGGCATATTGTGTGGTAGAGAGAGTAGACTGGTTCTGCTTGGCCCCAGAGATCTGAACCAAGGAGCAATGGATGGACGCTGCAAAGAAGTGAATTCAGGTTTGATGATGGGGGAAACTCCCTAACAGGTGGATTGGCCTGCCTTAGAAAGTGGTAATCCTCCCCTCTTTGGAGGCCTCTAAGCAGAGAGTCCTTTTGTCAGTACGTTGTAGAGGTAGTTGCTTTTTTTGGAAATGAATTGAACTAAATGGCCACTGAGGACCTTCCAAAATACAAGATTCCATAAGTCTATAACTACTGGTATAGGTACTAATAGCGTCAGGAAGCTCAGTTGCCACTGCTATGCATCCACTTTGTCACCATGAAGAAAGAGGTAGTACCCAGAGCCCACTTTGAATTTGTTGGTGAGTGTACATGAACTTGACCTTACTCTCTTCAAAAGTCTTCAAACTTCCCCTTTGGTACACCAACCTCTCCCGCCTGGATGTCTTTAGTCAATTCAGTTCAAACTAACAAGCATTTATTAAGTACCTCCTCTATATCAGACACTGTGCTGGGCACTGAAGATTAAAAAAACAAACAAAAAAAAAACAGTTCCTGCCCTCATGGAGCTTACACTCCACTAGAAAGAAAGAATAAATACATAGAAATAGTTGGGGATGGGAGGACTGGAGGAAGAGAGCAACTGGGAGATAAGGAAAGGCCTCGTGAAGGAGGTGTCTCTGGAGTTAAGGCTTCCATGTAGACAGCAGTTCTAAAAGCAGAAAGCAAGGAGGGAGTGTAACTCCAATGTGGGGTCAGTCTTCAAAGGCATAGAGATGAGAGAACATTGTGGAAGGTGAACAGCAAGTAAACCAGTTCGAGTCAAGGAAAGAGTCCATGGGGATGAGTAATGTGAAATAAGTTTAAAAGATAGGTTGGGGGTTGGGGGGAAGCTAGGTGGTGCAGTGGATAGAGCACCTGCCCTGAAGTTCAAATACAGCCTCAGACACACAACATTCACTAGCTTGTGTGACTCTGGGCAAGTCACTTAACCCCAGTTGCCTCATCAAAAAAAAAAAAAAAAAAGATAGGTTGGGGCCAGATTGTGAAGGGCTTCAAATGCCGGGGTCAGTTGTATTTTATTGTAGAGGCCTCACAAAAGCTTTTTGAGCATGTGAAATATGCTTAAAAGGCTACCATAGGAGACTGGTAAGAGAGAAGAGATTGAATTCTCCTACCAAGACAAGAGGATTAGAAGGATTCTGGCCTGTCACCTTGCTGAAATGGGTGTGGGTGTGGGTGTGGGTGTGGGTGGGTGGGTGTGGCTGTGTACTGCTATAGTGAAGGTGAAGCTAATCACCTCACTTGCTCATTTGCAGTTCTACTCCAACTATCTCAGCTACACAAGAGATAAGAAAGAGACCTTGTCCTGTCCTTTTTATTTTATTTCCCAATTAACAGCTTCCTTTTATATCTTTTTAACCATCAGAATCATTTCCCAATTTTTTTGTTGCTGCTCTTTGAATTCTTTCTAACAACAACAAAATTTTATGCAAAACCTAAACAACAAAGTAACTATATCTTATAGCATTATTGTACAACCATAAACCCCTACTTTTCTACTGATAAAAGGTAAATTTCCTACTCTATTATCTGGAGTACAGATTGTTCATTACAATTCATCTGAGTTTGGTACTGTTTTAATGTTTTTTTCATTTATATTATTTTAGTCATTATGTATAGTGGTTTTCCAGTTCTACTCTCCATACCCTGCATCAGTTCATAAAAATCTTCCCTTGTTTCTCTGAGATCCTCATAATTGTTGCTTCTTACAACACAGTGATGTTCCATTATATTTTTCTAGTCATTCCCTAGTCCGGGGGCGGGGAACCTGTAGTCGCCAGGCCATACATGGCCTTTTAGGTCCTTGGGTGTGACCTTTTGACTGAGTCCAAGTTTTACAAAGCAAATCCTTTTATTAAGGGGATTTGTTCTGTGAAGTTTGGATTCAGTCAAAGGGCCATACCTGAGGACCTAGAGGGCCACATGTGGCCTCAAGGCCATAGGTTCTTCACCCCTGCCCTAGTCAATAGGTACCTAGTTTTATACCTAGTTTTCAGTTGTTTAGTTTTTCATCGCCTCCCAAAGGGTACTGCTATGCTGCTATTTTGTTTTGTTCTTTTTTGTCATTGACCTCCTTTAGGGATATGCCCAGCAATGAGATGGCTGTATCAAAGAGTATGAATGGTTTAGTGACTTTTCTTGCCAAGTTCAAATTTTTACATCCCTTTTAAAGGATTTCAATTGTATATCACTTCACCACACACTGTATATACACACTAGATATACCCCAAGAACCTGAAATATTTCCAAAGTTAAGAAGCAAGAAATCTCATTTCTACCATCACTCCTTTAATAATCCAAATTATGAATATTTCATCTGAAACATAATTAAAATAGATTTTATATATTCATGCAATATCATAATATAGTCTAAATTTAGAAATTATATCAGTTCAGGTAGCCTTAGCTTCCTTCAGACCATTCTATGATGAGTATAATTCTCTACTTTCAGTTCTGGGACCTCTCAGAATTTCAGCTGTGTTAACTTGAAAAGAATCAAATCAGAGAAAGAGAAGACTATCCCCACAATGACGTCACTGCAAGGGCTTCTAAACAAACAATGGAAAACACTCATGTTGAACAAACAACATGCCATACTGTAGATCAAAATAAGTATCCTGAATCTCAGGAATGCAATAAGTGGATGAGAGCTTTTTTTTCTAACTTCTTTGGAAATTCTAACTCATCTTGATCTAAACAGGCTGAGATATAATACTCCAACTGGAAAGTTATCAACCATTCCTTGGCCACTTGGAGTATTATAAAGGTCTTAACTCAACTGAAGCAAAAAAAAAAAAATATATTTAGCAAATGCTCACTGTGTGCAAAGCACTGTGCAGGAAGGTAGAGGAGTTTGATACAACTGGTCTAAAGGATCTCATTTCCTATGTGTTCTTCATTTCATATAACCATAAATTTTGAAAGCAAAAAGGCATCATTTAAGAACAGGTAAGCTGAGAGGGCATACATGTTAAAAAAATAGAAATTAATTTGCAGTTAGCACAAATGCCTGTTTTATGTGTTCACATACAAGAGTTTGTGTTGTTTCCACAATATGAGCATAATAACATGCTGATTATGAATGGAGTGATATTGAAAGGCTCAAGATATAATCTTTCCACTCTTGTTCTCTTGAATGGGCCCTTTTATCTGGCATATAACTAGCCATTGTGCACATGATTTTTAAGTAAAATATGTTTCTTCTTTTTTTCTTTTTTCTTTTCTGTGTTTACAATTAGTGGCCAACTACTAGCTCAGTCTAAGAAAATTAATAGATGCCAACCCTCTTGAAATATTGTTTGTTGCCACCAAAAACCAAGTTGCAGAAGCATACATGCACCCAACACTGTAGTTAGACTAATCAGAACTTAAAAGGGAATATTTTTAATTTGATTTTTAAAACAATATTTCAGATTCCCTTCTTCCTTCAGTTCAACTAAAACACTGAAGAAATCCAAGCTATGTTCAAGGCACAAAGGCAAAAGTAATGAGGGGCAATTTGGAACTATGCCCAAAGAGCAATCAAACTGCATACCCTTTGATCCAGCAATACCACTACTAGGTCTGTATTCCAAAGAGATCATAAAAAGGGGGGAAAGAACCTGCATGTACAAAAATATTTATAGCAGCTCTTTTTGTGGAGGTGAAGAATTGGAAATTGAGAGGATGCCCATCAATTGGGAAATGGCTGAATAGGAAAGACTTACATGAACTGGTGCTGAGTGAAGTGAGCAGAACCAGAAGAACATTGTACATAGTAATAGTCACACTGTGCAATGATCAACTATGATTGACTTAGCTGTTTTCAGCAATACAATGATCTAAGATAATTCCAAAAGATTCACGATGGAAATGTTATCCGCATCCAGAAAAAGAATTGATGGAGTCTGAATGCAAATCGAAGAATGCTATTTTAACTTTTGGGGAGGATGGGAGTGTGTGTGTTTTTCCCTTTTGTTCTGTTTCTTCTTGTATAACATGACTAATGTGGAAATATGTTTTACATGATTGCACATATATAACCTATATCAAATTACTTGCTTCCTTGGGGAGAAGGAAGGAAGAGGGGAGGGCAGGAGAAAAATTTGAAACTCAAAATCTTTCAAAAAGTGAATGCTGAAAATTGTCTTTACATGTAATTGGGGGAAAAGAAAATACTATTAAATTTTAAAAAGAAAAATTTTGCTTTTTTCCTTAAAAAAAGAAGAGAAAAGAAGACAATCAGCTCTCAAGAGCCAATTTGGCTCCATCACATCCTTGCCTATGACCATCTACAACTACAGGTTGTGAACTCACACACAGCAATTATACAGAGAGAGCTGCCATTGCTGCTATTTCATTTGGCGAACTGTGGATGAGGCCAAAGCAGGAAGAAATAAGACTTCCAAAATGTAGAAAAGCACCACATTGGCCCCCTTAGGACGAACCTGACCACTACCTACCTTCAGTCCTTCCAGCTGCTCTTCTGGTTCCCTCTAGCCATATTTCTAAGCTCACATCATCTGAGCACTAGGGGTTGGCATGGTATTGACTCTTCTACCAGGGAGAAGCTCTACCACAAGCATGCTTCTGTGATCTGGGACTTCCTCACTGCCCCACACAACCCTTTGTGACTACCCTATTAAAAAAAAATCAATATGTTCTAAAAATAGCTCAGCAGCTTATATATACAGTTGAAGATGGCTATCTTTGATGACTCTTTAAGGCAGCATTTCATTGTCTGGTAGTTTCAGTTGTGTCTGACAGAGAGGCAGTGGGAATAACAAAGGAGGCTGTACTCTGCCTTGGTAAGATATCATCTGTAGTATTGTGTTCAATTTTGGCCATCACTTTTTAGGAAGGATAACAATATCAATAATCTAGAGAACATTCACATGAAACGTTCAATATGATGGGATTCAGAACATTCAGGATGGAACTGCTCTTGTTGTGAGGTTTTTTGGGGCATGACTGACTCTCTGTGACCCCAATTGGGGTTTTCTTGGCAAAAATACTAAAGTCGTTTGCCATTTCCTTCTCCAGTTCATTTTACAGATGAGAAAACTGAGTCAAACAGAGTTACGTGATTTGCCCAGCATGACGCAGCTAGTAAGTATCTGAGGCTGGATTTAAACTCATGTAGATGAGTCTTCCTGATTCCAAAATTAATGCTCTATCCTTTGTACCACCTAGCAGCTCAGGGGTATCAAAACCACACCCTGTGAGTATTGGTTGAAAGAACTGGAGATGTTTAACCTAAAGAAACTAAAAGATTAGGTATTCTACCTGAGCACAGAGAACAGGAGTAGGAACAAAGAGTGGAAATTTCAGTGAAGCAGATTAGGTTCCATATGAAATAAGTGTTTTAGAACTGACTAATTTGGAATTTGTAGAGGTAGCTGGTGGTGTCCTACATAGAGAGCTGGGCCTGGAGTCAGGGAGACATGAATTCCAATTCAGCCTCAGACACTTACCAGCTCTATGACCCTTTGCAAGTCACTTAAACTCTGTCTGCCACAGTTTTCCTCAACTGTAAAACAGGGATGATAATAGCATCTACCTCCCAGGATTGCTATAAGGATCAAAAGAAACAATATGTGTCGAGTAAAACCTACAAGCATTTATTAAACACCTGCTATGTATCAGGCATTACGTTAAGTGATGTTGGTCCTGGGGACTACTGATATTTTTTTAACCAGTAGATAGATTTGAGTCACTCCCAGGAATTCTCAAAGGGACACCACAGATTTCAAGTTACAGACTTATATAGAAGGCATAGGGAATTCAAGAGCTAAGCAGCAGCAGCAGCAGCAGCAACAGCAGCCCACTATAGCAGCCTCAACTCCATAAGTCCTAGGGAGGGCTGGGGATATTGTCTTCCAATTCTGCTGATTATATTGAGCGCTTGCAGTCCCTACTCCTTTTGGTATGTCTCTAAGCCAGTGTATTTCCCTTTAAGAACTCTTGGATGTGACTCATGCCCATCTTCTGGCTCAAAGTTTTAACAGTACCAAATTGTATTCTGATTGAGAGGAAGTAATAATGTACAACACAAGTAAGGAAAGGTTTCCTTAACAATTAAAGCTAATTAAAAGTGGATGAGACTATCTGAAGTGATGGTGGATTTCCCCTTCCTTGAGGTCTTCAGAAGAAAATTGTATGTGGTCAGAGATCTTGAAGGGGGGACTCTTGTTCAGGTTTGAGCTGGCTTCTTGAATTGGCTTCTGAGGACCATTATAACCCTGAGATTCTGTGAAGGCATGTAGTCAGCACAGCCCCAGAGCAAAGCATGTAAAATCAAATAAATAAAATAAATAAATTCCTACAATGAAATGAACACGATGCTTCATAAAGAGAATCATTGTCACCAGAAACCTAAGCATTAAGGTTAGATTCTACAAACAGGAAGAAATCTTCTCAAAATTAAGTGAGAGAGGGAATGGGTCTTTGCATTTTGAATATGCTTCCTTTGTTTCCATGGTAGCTAAGAAGTAGAATAATAATTCATATATGCATAATAATATTTATTATTTGCTTTAATATTCATTAAATGCTTTCCTCACAATAAACCCTGTGAGGTAGGCAGTTCAAATGCTATTATGTCTGTCCACTTTACTGGTGAAGAAACTGAGGTTAAGGAAGTTTTAGTTACTTGCTTGAAACACATAGCTAATTGGCATCAAGACTTGGACTCAAATTCAGGTCTTCTCACTATAATACCCCATAGTGCCAAGAAGGAAGGAGGGAAAGAACAGACAAATGAATGAAGAAACAAAGAAGGAAGGGAGAGAGGTAGAGAGGGAGAGAGAAAGGGAGGGAGGGAGAAAGCATTTATTAAGTACTTATTATGTACAGGCTCTTCTTGAGGGAAGAGTTAGCTTTCTGTGTTAAGCTGTTATAGAACTGTGGTCTAAGAGGAAATGGGGATTAATGAAGAGAATGAAGAGGGCAAAGGATTAATAGTTTCATTTTTATGCTCCACAAATCAAAACAACTCTGAGGTACCACATCACACCTATCAGATTGGCCAATACAACAAAACAGGAAAATAATAAATGTTGGAGAAGATGTGGGAAAATTGGAACACTAATGCATTGTTGGTGGAGTTGTGAAAGGATCCAATCATTTTGGAAAGCAATTTGGAACTATGCCCAAAAAGCTATAAAAATGTGCATACCTTTTGACTCAGCAATAGCACTTCTAGGGCTGTATCCCAAAGAGATCATACAAATGGGAAAAGGACCCACATGTACAAAACTATTTATAGCAGCTCTTTCTGTGGTGGCAAAGAATTGGAAATTGAGAGGATGCCCATCAGTTGGGGAATGGCTGAACAAGTTGTGGTATATGAATGTAATGGAATACTATTGTGCTATAAGACATGATGAGCAAGCGGACTTCAGAAAAACTTGGAAAGACTTGTATGGACTGATGCTGAGTGAAGCGAGCAGAACCAGGCGAACATTGTACACAGTAACAGCCACATTGTACAATGAGTAACTTTGATAGACTTAGCTTTTCTCAGCAATGCAAGGATCTAAGACATCTCCAAAAGTCTCATGATGGAAAATGCTATCCACATCCAGAGAAAGAACTACGGAGTTTGAATGCAGATCGAAGCATACTATTTGCTCTTTTTTTGTCTTCTGTTTTCTTTTGTTTCTTCTTTCTTGTGGTTCTTCCTATTGGTTCTAATTCTTCTTTACAGCATGACTAATGTGAAAAAATATGTTTAATAGGAATGTATATGTACAGCCTATATCAGATTGCATGCCTTCTTGGGGAGGGAGGTTAGGAGGGAGAGGGAGAAAATTTAAAACTAAAAAGCTTATAGATGTGATTGTTGAAAACTAAAAATAATTAGTTAATTTTTTTAAAAGTTTCATTTTTTTCTCTTAACTTAGAAAAAAAAGGAAATTAAATTAACAAAAAAGGAAAATGACCAATGCTGGAGGAGCTGTAAAAAAAAAAAAAACCAGATCTATTAATACACTCTTGGGGGACTTATGAATTGGTCCTGCCATTCTGGAAAGTAATTTGTAACTATGTCCCAAAAGCTACTAAATTGTGCAGTCTTTGAGCCTAGAATACCACTAATAGATCTGTATCCCCAAAGATATCAAAAAAAGAGGAAAGCAATCTATATGTACAAAAATATTTATAACAGTTATTTGTGAAGTACAGAGAATGGGGTGCCCATCCATTGGGGAAAGGCTAAACAAATCGTGGTATATGTAATGGAATACAATTGTATTGTAAGAAATTATAAAGGGGTTTCAGAGAATCATGAGAAGACTTATGTGTACCGATGAAAAGTGAAGTGAGTAGAACCAGGAGAACATTTGTACAATAATAACAATATTGTAAAGACAAACAACTTTGGAAGACTTAGGAATTCTGATCAACACAATGACCAAACACAATTCTACAAGACTTCAGATGAAATATGTTACGCACCTCCAGATAGGGAGATGATGAATCAGTACACATCAAGACATATTTGTGGCAAGGATATAGCCAATGCAGGAATTTATTTGATTAACTATACATGTTTGTAACAAAGGTTTTGTTGGGGAGAGGAGAATGGGTCAGAGAGAGAAAATGCAAGTCTGAAAATAAGATAAAATTTTAACTTAAAAAAATTGTAATGTTGAGGTTTTTTTAAAAAGAAAACCTCAGGAGCTATTTCACTGGCAGACCCTAAGGAATAAATCTGAGTTGTCTAGCTGTGTACTCTTGACCTCAACAACCAATAAGAAGAAACTTTTCCCCCTAAATTGTGTTCACAGTGACCCTTCAAAAGGTAGGGATGAAACAAAGAACATGTCTTTTGGGTGCTAATTATTTTCTTTTTTTAGTCCCTACTTAGTGAACAAAACAAAACCCGAGTTAGTCTTTAACAAAGCTGCAAATGGAGATGTTTTTTCCATGCTCTCCATTTCAGGTATTGCTTGCTATGGCTCCACCTCTCCATGAACTGCTAAAGTTATCGGCTCCTCTTTTGTTATCCTCTTGCCCCAGAAAAACCATACCTAGTCCTCAGAATCTTACAGACTAATTCACATAGCTTGGTGGGTAGTTGTGGGTCAATAACCATAGAATATCAGCCTATTTCTTACTACATGTGTGGTGTTAGCCAAGTCACTTAACTCTCTGGACCTCATTTTCTTCATGCATAAAACAAAGGGATTCAAGTAGAAGACCTCTCAGGTCCCTAAGAAGCTAATAACTGCTAACAGCTTAATGTGTTACCTCTCCCAGGAGTATTTGAATCTTAAAATATGTTCTTGAGAGAGGCAGTGTCTGAATCAAGCAATAATGATGATGATTTCAGGCTGTGATATGGAGTGATGGGAGATATTTGGAGGCAGATGGACCTGCTGGTGTCTTTCACATCAATCAATCAACAAACACTCATTAAGCATGTACTAGTGCTAGGCACTGTGCTAAGTGCCAGGGATACAAAAAGAAGCAAAAGAAAGTTCCTGCCCTCAAAGGGCTTACAATCTAAGGAGGCTGCCTACTACAGCTTGCTACAAGGCACCATATTTTTTCTTAAGGATAAGACACATCACTCAAAATGAGAGTCATGAAATGGGGACTTGAGTGAAGCAAACCAGAAGTAATGTCCAGCCCAGAGCCATGCTGGGGACCATGAGCAGGTACAAATCAGTATCTTTTGGCTGTTAACTGGCCAAACTGGCTGATAACTGGCTCATCTAGCCAACTTATTTTTGTAGTAAAATTCTGGTGTAATAAGGATTGTTTGGCACCAAACCAGTTTTTTTAAAACTTGGTTAAAAAAAAAAAGAGGAGCATTCAACTTAAACAGTTTTCCTAATCTATTTTAATGAAAGCAATGAACTTAGCATGAATAATGCTTCCATTTATAGTGCTTTAATATATGTGATCTCATTTTAAACCTAACAACAACCCAATATGAAAAGCTAAGTGATTTACCCAAGGTCATTCAGATAGTAAATGACAGAAGACCTAGGTCTGACTGTAGGCACAGTATTTTTTCCATACTACCTTCCTTATATTAAAATATGCATTTAAATTAATGACTTTGCTCTTCCACAGAAGGATATTATCAATAATATCAGTAGCCAGAAAAAGAGACCTAGTCAGATTTAAAAATATTTGTCCTTCACAGTATTTTCTAGGTCCAGCTGTCAGTCTTTGCGGACATGGTGGGGAGGGAGTAGATAGAGAGCTACTCTTGCCCTTGGAGTCAAGAAGACTGGGTTCTAGTCCCATCTCTGAGACATACTTGCTGTGAAACCCCAGAAAGTTATTTAACCTCTAGTATACTAAAAATTTATTTTAATTTAATTTAAATTTAAAAAAAAACAATTTTCTAAGACTCTATGTTACAGAAAAGGTTCTAATCTGCTTTGGGTAAAGGAGTTTCCTTAAACAGTAGTCCCTACTATCATTATTACTATTATCATCATCACCATCATCATTGTCATCATCATTATTATACCAGCTTTCATTTCTATAGCAATTTTAAGATTTGCAAAGCATTTTACATATATTGTCTCATTTTTTCATCATAACAACCTTATTATTGAGCCTCTTGGAGTTCAAGGATTTTGAGACTAATAAATAAGCATTGGTTGTAATATGAAATCCTCTTCCACATTAAAGTGTTAAGCAATCCTTAGGTACTTTAAACCCATTTGTCTTTATCGTCCATTCATTATTTGTGGATTTCTCTACTTGAGGGAAACTTTAGAATGATTCATTTCCTAGACCATTTGAGGATCCAGTGAAGTCTACAGAACCCTTTTCAGAATTTTTTTTTTTAATGAATAAGGTAAAATACATAGAATTGCAACGGAAAACAAAGGTTAGAGAAAATAAAGATGTCAGGGGCAGCTAAGTGGCACAGTGGACTGAGCACTGGCCCTGAAGTCAGGAGTACCTGAGTTCAAATCTAGCCTCAGACCAAACACTTCACACTTACTAGCTGTGTGACCCTGGGCAAGTCACTTAACCCCAATTGCCTAAAAAAGAAAAAAAAAAAGAAAAGAAAAGAAAGATGTCTTTTTTCACCATCTAAGTTCATGGCCCCTTGAAATCTATGTACCAACTGCTTAGGGGTCCATGGACCCCAGCTTAAGGACTACTGCTCTGGAGATGGGTCACGTCCCCATAAGGGCTTTTGACCCACAGTTTAAGAAGTCCTGAAGGGGTCTCGAGTTAGAAAGTTTAGGAAGCCCTGCTCTACTAGAGTATTTCTCTCCACAAAGTTGCTTTGCTTTTTAAGTATAGATTTGTTGTTTTTGTTCAGTAGTTTCAGTCATGTCCAACTCTTCATGACCCTATCTGGGGTTTTCTTTGCAAAGATACTAGAATGGTTTGCCATTTCCTTTTCCAGTAGATTAAGGCAAAAAGAAGTTAAGTGACTTGCAAAAATTTTCACAGCTTGGGGCAGTTAGGTGGTGCAGTGGATAGAGCACCGGCCTTGGAGTCAAGAGGACCTGAGTTCAAATCCAGCCTCAGACACATAACACTCATTAGCTGTGGGATGCTAGGCAAGTCACTTAATCCCAATAGCCTCACAAAAAAAAATTATAGCATCTCCTTTCATGGTGGCAAAGAACTGAAAACTGGGAGGGTATCCATCAATTAGGGAATGGCTGAACTAATCATGATATGTAAATGGAATGGAATGTTATTTTACAGTAAGAAATAATGAAAGGCAAATTTTCAGAGAAACTTAGGAAGATTTATATGAACTGATACAAAATGGAGTGAGCCCAAGGAGAATAATTTCTATAATAACAGCAACATTGTCAAGACAAATAACTTTGAAATACTTAAGAATTCTGATTGATGCAATGACCAATCATGATTCCAGGGAACACAGGTGAAAGACTCAAGATACAGAAAGAGACATATTTGGAGGCAGGGCCAATATGGGAATCTGTTTTGCTTTACTGTATATATTTGTTATAAAAAATTTTTTTCTTTCCTTCTTTTTCCCAACAAGGAAAGGGGAGAGGAAGAAACTAAATACTTGTTAATTGAGAAAATAAATAAATTTTTAAATAGGACTAGATATTATGTGGGTGTTTTGTATTATTATATTATTATCTATAATATATTTGTATTTTTATATTATTAGGCCTTTATTAGGCCCAGCACAAAATTTCATACAGTAGAAATGCTAAGTACTGTTGGACCAAATACAAGCTATTAAGCAGTTTCAATCAATGATAGGCCAGTACTGTTGTTCTGTACTTCACTGGAATTTCTCATTAGGGTTAGACCTCAGATCACTAAAGCAAGCGTCCATTTGTCCATTTGGAAAGTACAATCTCTAATAAAGATAATAGAAGCTTTGTATGTATCTATCTCTTCCAGTAATATAATGAATAAATTTAGTTACAAGTACATGCTTGTCCCGTCACCTCTTCTCTCCTCCTTAATGCATAAAAGAAGGTCGTACTACAAAATCCCTATTTCCTAGACGATATTTCCCCACAGAAACTTTGTTTTGGGGGCATGAGTTAGTCATGTATGCTATTTATTAAATAGCACGATCTCACCAGTGTCTCATCAAAAGCTGTGGCAGTCTGCCCGTTAGCTCTGGTTGGGTTTTTCGGTGATACAAGCAGGAGCAAGCAGAGAGACTGAAAAGCCTCAGCTTTGCTGCCCTAGGAGTGTTTGGGATTCCCCAACCTCCAATAGCTGAGGTTCCAAGAACCAACAAACACTCCTTACAGATACCTTTACAACATGGGGAAGCAAGTCTTATTGTTCTATCTGGCACAGCAATCTCTGGCAAGGACAGAGAAATGAGCCTCTCCTGGCCCTGTCCTGGCATGCTATGGATCCTTCACAAATGGGAGACTAAGAATAAGATTCCTTGGGAGCTCCCTGTGTAACCTCTAAGCTATTTCTTCACCCTCAACCAGCTGCTCCCAAATAGCTTTCCAAAGGTTTAATTATCATAGGGTATCAACAATTCCCCACTCCCTGTCTCCCTCTATCTTAGGCAGGGCTACTGTGATCATGTGACTTCAGAAAAGTGCTAACAACCAAACCTGACTCTGACAGAACCAGTCACGTGCCCCACACCTTAAAGAAACAAGACAAGATCTAAGGAAAAATAACGAATTCTGCCCCTCTTCTTTTTATTGCCTTTCATTATTGTTTCATAGAAATTTGTACGGAATGGAGGGGACTTTGAGGGCAACTCTTCTCTCAATTTCATTACCCAGATAGCATCTGAGTTCAAGGGGTGTTGAAGATGTGGGAAGGGACACTCTTACCCTAATGCCTTATACAGACGTTTAGACATTGGAGGCAATTAATAAATATTTGTCTTGTTCAGGGCCCTTCCAGGGGTTATTCTAACCCCTGGTAAGTGCTAATAATAAAATGAGTTAACATGTGCAGAGTTTTGCAAACTTTAAGTCCTTTATAAATACTAGCTTTTATTGTTATTATTGTTGTTCCTGATACAACAGATACAAGAAGTGAAAAAAGTCCTGAGGGAATAAAAACTTGTTGTTATGCTTAGGTAGATAGTATGATTTAGAGTCTGGAGCCTGGCTGGGGAGAATTAAGAGTTTCCAGAAATTCATGTCATAAACAAATTTAATAGGGGGAAGGGTAAGGGAAACAATCAATTCAATCAATAAACATTTATTAAGCACCTACTATGTGTCAGACAATGTGCTAAGTGCTGGGGGTACAAAAAGAGGCAAAAGACAGCTCCTGCCCTCAAGAAGTTTACAATATAATGGGGGAGACAATATGCAAACAAATACATACAAAGCAAGCTACATACAGGATAAATAGGAAATTATTAACAGAGGAAAAACACTAGAATTAAGAGGGTTTAGGGAAGGCTTCCAGTGAAAGATAAGATAGGGAGGTCAGTAATCAAAGCAGGGAAGTGAAAGCATTCCAGGAATGGAATACCATAGAGCCAGAAAGAACGGCTGGAGCCTAAATACAGAGTGTCTTGTCCACAGGACAAGCCAGGAGGCCAGTGTCACTGGATGGAAGACTATGTGTCAGATTTACTAACTTTCCATGGGGCCCTTTGTGTAATGAGCTTTGTATAGCTATAGTGTGAGGGGACGAGCCTATGGACTGCTAGAAAGTTTCTCTTTTTATATCTCTTTTCTAGATCTACAACATACAACATAGATGCACACCAAGTGTTATTAATAGAAAAGTTGTCATGCAGTTTCCATCAATGTTAGGCCAATACTGACGTTCCCTCCAGCACCTGAATTTTTTTAAAACTTGACTTAGCCCAGAGGTCACTAAACAAATGAACGGTTGTCCTTTGGGTAGTTTTTGCCCCTGGAACTTCCCAAGAAGTACTGCCTCACCTCACCCCAATGTACCCTGCCCACCTCCTGGGGCTCCTTTCTTTGTGCATGGCACTTCCCAGATGAACGGCTTTGCTTGGGATATAACTGGCCCACCTGTGGCCTCTTCTCATCCTTGAGGCTTCCTGTGGATCCCCAGATCCAGCCAGCCTGTTTATGATCTCCTCAGTCTTCAGCCTTTCCAGTCTTTCTGTATCACCCTTCAATCTACACCCAGATTCTGGCCTCTGTCTTCATCCCACAGTCCTCCTGAGAACTCTGGTCATTCTCAGACCAAAACTGCCTTGAATTGCTGGCTTCTGCCTTCTGCCCAGACTCCCCCAAGCTGTATCTTCTGCTCCTGCCTTCTGTAAAGTGGACCCTGTAGGCCTCACAGAACTAAACTTCACATGATTGTACATCAAGTTGTTTTGTGGATTAGTGGTTTTTCATTGTGTCTGACTCTTCATGACCTCATATAAGGTTTTCTTGGCAAAGATACTGGAGTGGTTTGCCATTTCCTTCTCTATGTATATCAAGGGAGGATCACAAAATGTAGGTCACTGTTGCCTGAATTCATTCCACAGTGGTAAGCATATGGTGACTGGCAATCCACAGACACTTCCAGACTCTTGCTCTATCATCCTCACTAAGTAATCTCTCTTCCTTTCAGATTCATTCAACCTATATTTATCACTCTGTCAGGATTCAGATATCTGTTATTTCCTGACACCCAGAACACTTGCCTTGCTTTTTCAAAGCATTCAGGGCTTGGTTTATGTCTTTCTCTTTCTCCTGGCCTAATAATAATAGTCTTCAACATACATTAACACTCCCCTAAACACTCTAACTTTCCAGTTCCTCAATTTACTCTTTCCTCATAACCTATTCCTCTACTCTAACTCAGCTACACAGCTGGATGATAGATGGTCATAGTCATTTCCACGTTTATATATTCTGAAATTCCTTTATCTGATCATAATCCTTTATCATTCGAGCCTTCCTTCTGCTTTTTCCCTTGCCTTTGGCCTCACTGTCACCTCCAATCCTTCCATTCTTCAGTTCTTTCCCAGGCCAACAACTCCACAATGGCTTGGTGAACCAGTTCAACTTCATACTATCCTCTAAATTTAAGTCCCTTCCCCACTTATTCTATTGCAGATGATGCATGGTCAAGCCTCAAACTTAGGTTTCCCTCACTACCCATTGTCCTCATTTCTATTTATATATTGCTGAATGGAACTGTAGAAAATCAAGAACCTATGCTCCAATATAAATTTATGGGATGTAATCTCAACTGGAACATCACTGCAGCAAGGCAATTTTTCCATGCCTTCCTAATTGATTCCCTCCTCACACTCATCACATCCAACCCTCCTTTAGCCTTACTGTGGCACCCTCTCTCCACACCTTCTTGGCTAAGAACCTCACTTCATACTTTACTGGAAAAATTGAAGCCATGCTATGAGAATTCCCTATTCTTCCTTCCTCTTCATCTCATATCATTCAAATGTCTTCCCCTTCCCCCTTCCCCATTCAAATATTTCCTCCTTTATCCCTGTTCTCATGAAGAGGCAGCCCTTTTCTTTTCCAAAACTAATAGTCATTGGCTCTCCTTTCACTCTTTTAAATTCTCCACTGTCCCACTTCTCACCTCACCATTCAGCTGAAAGTGCTCCCTCCAAAGTTACCAGTGATCTCTTAATTGCCAAATAGAATATTTTTTCCTTAATCTTCATCCTTTTTGATCTCTTTGCAACCTTTGATACTATCAGTCATCTTTGACTCTGCTCTCTCCTGACTTTCCTCTTACCCAACTCTGACTGCTCCTCCTCAGTATCCTTTGTTGGATCTTCATCCAGGTCATGTCCACTAATTGTGGATATCCCCCAAGGGTCTGTCCTGGGCCCTTTTCTCTTCTCCCTCTATACCATCTCAGTTGTTGATCTCATTAGATCTTATGGATTCAATTACTATCTCTGCAGATGAACCTCAGGACTACTTATCTAGCCCTAACCTCTCTCATGATCTCCACTCTCACATATCCATATACTTATTGGACATCTTGAATCAGAAGTCCTGGAGACATCTTAAACTCAACATGTCCAAAACTGAACTCATTTTCTTCTTCCCCCAAAAAACCTCTCCTTTACCTAACTTTCCTATTACTGCTGAAAGCACTACCATCCTTCCAGTCACCCAGGCTTACAATCTAGGCATCATCCTTGACTCCTCACTCTCTCCCACCTGCCATATCCAATCTGTTGTCAAGTCCTCTAAAATCTACCTTTGTAACATCTCTTGTCTATGTCCCCTTCTCTCCTCTGATACAGATATATCAAGAACAGGCCATGCCAACTAATATCATTTCTTTTTTTTTAGATAGCCTTACTAAAACATTGGGGAAATGCTATAAAGATGGTTTATCTATCAAAACCTGTGATACATCACCTCATACTCTTCTTGTCTTAAAATTGGAACTGATTGAATGGCCATATTCAAAAAGTAATTATTAATGGTGTCAACTTGTAAGGACGTCTCCAGTGAAGTGGCCCAGATTTCTGTGTCTGGTCCTTTGTCATTTAGCAGCCTACCACATGCCAGACACTTGACAAATATTACCTCATTTGATCCTCATAACAATCACGTGAAGTAGGGTCATTATTACCCTTATTTTACAGTAGAGGAAACTGGAGTAGACAGAGGTTAAGTGACTTACCTAGTGTCACACAGCTAGTAAGTTTCTGAATCTGGATTTGAACCCAGATCTTCTTGATTCCAGGCCCAGTACTCTATCCACCACATCACCTAACTGCCTCTAATCTTGCCTAGTCCCCCAGTTGAATATAAATTCCTGGAGGACAAAGACAACTATGACATTTGTATTTTTGTATTCACAGTGTCTTGTACGTGTTTGGTACTTAATAAGTGTTTGTTCAATTCAATTGAATTGATAGCCCCATAGAATCTAGCTCTAATTTATCTTTCTACACTTATCTCCCACTATTCCTTTGGTCTGGTCATTATCCTCTGGGAATACTATGGATATTCCTACTTTCACATCTTTGTTCTGGTTGGCATACATTCCCCAATACTCCCAACAGTGTCTATTCCAGGGGTGGGGAACCTGCAGCCTCGAGGTCACATGTGGCCCTCTAGGTCCTCAGGTGCAGTCTTTTAACTGAGTCCAAGTTTTACAGAACAAATCCTTTTATTAAGGGGATTGTTCTGTGAAGTTTGGATTCAGTCAAAAGGCTACACTTGAGGACCTAGAGGGCCACATGTGGCTTTGAGGTCACAGGTTCCCCACCTCTGGTTCAAACCTTACCCATTCTTCACAGCTCAACTGCGAAGTAGATAATAAGTGGATATAAACATTTTGAGAAGAGGAATGATAGGAGAGATAGATAAAATAGAAAGGAAATAAATTCAGAGAAATTGTAGGGAGAAAAAATGCTCCCTTAAGCTCTTTTAAAAACTATCTCCAGACCTGTTCACAATCTCATTAAAAATCTCAGTGTCAAACCAAAGGCTATGAAGAGGCAGACCTCAAAAGAAGAAATGCAAGCTATTAACAACCATATGAAAAAATAGGGAAAAAATGGGCAAAATAATGAGAATGTAAATTAAACCAACTTTGAAGTTTCACCAACTTACACCATTCTCTACTTAAGATATTTCTACAGCTTTATATTATTCAAAGCACCTCCCCATGCAACATTATTAGGCAATATTTTTGGTCTGAAATTTTGATCCTGATATCAATAATGTCACTTCAGTGATTCGGGTAAAAAAATCTTATTGCTTCTGTTAGCTTTCAGTGTGTAACTTTCCTTTGCTAAGATATTTTTAAGGTACACTAAGCAGATTGATGAGAAGTCATTTCATTCACTACTCCTCTAGAGAAAAATAAAGGTACCATCACTAATTTAAATATTTAATATTCTATGAAAAGGCAGAGGATTGTATGCAAATAAACCAGCATATAATTATCAGTATATGAAATTATCTGACTTAAGTCTAATTTCAGTAGAAATAATATTTATGAGATTGTGAAGTAATTTTATTGTAGATATATCTTGAATGTACTATGATGCCTTTCTCCATAATAGCACAGAAGGAGTGTAGAAAGAAGACTGGCAGTGGAAGAGCTGGATTGAGTTCCAAGTACTTCCAGTTACTGATGACTGTGGATAAATCACTTATCTTTTCAGGGTCTCAGTTTCCTCATCTGAAAAACAGGGACAATCATATTTGTACTACTTATCTCATAGGTTGTTGTGAGGCCAATGCTTTGCACAAGTTAAATCACGATGGAACAGGTGTTTCTAATGCCTCCTGGCAGTGACTGGGAGTAATAGATGTTAGATGCATGTGAAATGTAGGAGGTATGTTCAGGCATACATTTTCCCAGAGTCCTACATTTTCTGTTTTCTTTGTCCTTGAAGAGATTCCCTTTGTATAAGCTTCGGAGACACCAGATCAGTCATTTCAAGTCATTGCTATTCCTTCATAGTGGTGTTGCTCCTTCATAGTTGGAGTGACATTTGGGGAGGTTGGCAGCCACGGTGAACCCTGGCCATGGTGACATCATCAAGGGGTCTTCTAACCTCAGCCACTCTATCCCCTTCGTTTCCTCAGAGTTCTGGAACCCACAGCTCCTTCCCTTTATTCTTCCCCCACACCCCATCTATTTGCTGGAAATGGAAGGAATAGGAAGTCAACTCTGCATCATAGTTTAATTGCAGTTTGATATCTGAAAACTCCTTCTAGTCTGTAATGTTTCGCTACATTTTTTCAGTTAACTTATTGTGTTTTAGTAAAAACGCATGGCCTTTAAAAAGCAATAGTCAATAAGCATTTATTAAACACCTTCTATGTATTAGGTACCATGTAAGTCATGAGGTTATGAAAAGAAGCAAAAGACAGCCCCTGCCCTCACGAAGCTCACAATCTAACGGGCCTATAAATGAGGTTTGGTAGGAAATGTAAGGAAAGATCTAAGAGCACAGAGGCTCAGAGAAGAAATGAGAGACTTTCCTATTTTTCATAAATTCTTGGCTTATTCCAGGTCCTGCTTCTAGAATGTACATAGAACCCAGGGCTAGGGGTGGGATGGGGGCCTGGTGGGGTGGAACAAAATTTAACATACATGTGGTTGGGGTGCCATCTGGTGAGCAGTGAGGGATACTGCAGCTGTTGGGAAAGCCCATGCACCTGCCATACTCTCTACAGTAGCCACTTGGTTGGTGGCCCAAAGTTCACACCACCAGGTGACCAAAATATGTGCTATGCACCCCAAGTGGTTAATGACTTAAGTTACTTTCCATGATTTGCTATAGATTGCAGAAAGCAGGGGAATGAGCCAGATAGGATGGGTGTAGTCTTGGCAACAGAGCCATCTAACTAAAACCCACACATTCCTGTCAACATTATCTAAATGTGAGTTGTGATTAATAACAAATGACGTTAATAAAATAATGATGCTATTAATAAAATTATGGGGGGGTGGTTTGAGAGGTAGTGTGATAGGGTAGAAAGAATATTCAATTTGGAGAAGACCTTAGGTCAATTCCTTAGGACAAGTCTCATCTCTAACACTATCCATTCATCCCTGAGTAAGTAAGATCTCTCTGTGCCTCTGTTTCTTTATCTGATTTATGGAGATGATGATATTTTACCTATCTATGAGGTTGTTGTCAAGAAGTGCTTGTAAATCCTAAGGCCCTATATAAAAGCTAGTAGTAGTAGTAGTAGTAGTAGTAGTAGTAGTAGTAGTAGTAGTA
>NW_020954590.1:67761978-67897009 GCF_900497805.2 Vombatus ursinus | reverse complement strand
TAGTAGTAGTAGTAGTAGTAGTAGTAGTAGTAGTAGTAGTAGTAGTAGTAATAGTAGTATAAGTTCCAAGTCTTTTCATCTATTTTCTCTTTTTGTTCTTTAACACATCCCTGAGGAGTAGGTAAAAGTAGGTATCATTTTCTTCAATTTATCACCAAAATCATGATTCCAGAAGCAGCTGGTAGAGCAATAAATAGAGAGCACTGGGCCTAGAGTCAGGAAGAACTGAGTTCAAATATAGCCTCAGACACTTAACTATGTGAGCCTGGGTAAGTGACTTAACCTCTGTTTGCCTCAGTTTCCTCAACTACGAAAGAGTGATAATAATAGCACCTACCTCCCTGGGTTGTTGTGAGGATCAAATGAGATAATATTAGTAATGCACTTAGCCCTGTGCTGGCACATAGTAATTGTTTTATAAATACCAATTACTCATTATTATCATATAGGCATTCTTACATCATATAACAGATGAGAAAACTGAGGCTTAGAAAGTTAAGGGATTTGCCCATGGTCCCACAGCTACTAAATGTCAGAGATAGGATTTGAAACCAAGTCTTCTTGGTTTCCTGGAGTGTTTCTGTATTATGTGCCATATAAAGCCACTTTTGGGGAGCCAGGAATTTTGGTTGAAGGCCTCATTATATATGTGTGTAGGGGTATTTGTGCTTCCAGCACTTTATTCACTACACCACCTCTACAAAGAAGCCAAAATCTTGGGCAGAATGACCCAACCCATAAAAAGTAGTGGTGCCAGCGATCCATATGCTCCCTAGCATATGATCCGTATGTATCTCCAGTTCCAAATTCTTCCTTATGGGTTATTGCCCTGTTTTTTATGCCAGCGCAGCCTTCCCACTCCCTGGACTTGTGTTACGACTACATACATTCTACATACAGTCTGGCATAGGGCAATAAAGAGCAAACACCCTCTACCTTAAACGCTAAATTCTCAGATTGAACCACAATTCTCACTTTTCTCTCAAGGAATTCCCACTATTCTTTTAGGGCTACAAGTAGAACAAAATTTCACACATCAGCAAAATAATCAGCAACATCAGCACCAGTGAGAGCATGCTTCATGTTCAAAACCTCAAATAATCAGAATAGAATGTTCTTGTGAAGAACATTTTCTGGTTAACACAAGATTTACCAGGAAACCCTTTTGGTTTCAACCCTTATTTGAGAAAATGTTTCCTAAAACTGTGCCAGGGCACTTCCATGCCCCTGTCAGTAGAGTATCCTCAAATTTAACTGAACTTTTGATGAATGAGGACATTGTGGGGCCTCTGAAAATCATTTATCCTTTAACAGTATTTCAAAGATAGAATATCTAGGAGCCTGGAGTGAGTGTGTATTCCCTCCACCCAAAACGTAGTCCAAAAGTTGCTCTTATTTTAAAAGGTCCCAGATAACAATTGGTTTCTCTGTGATTTGCCTCTTTCTCTTAAAAGTCAAGTGCCCCGAAATCTCCCATTGTTTTCCTGTTAATTGCATTGGACTTAATCAAAGTTTTTACAGGAAACCAAGGCACTCCCCTATGAATCACAATCATAAAATATTAAATATCCTACAACCGCCCAAAGCTTGGATTGTTCAGGACATATACAGAATGTCCTAATAAATTCCGGGAAACATTGGGACATCCCAAACAAAATTGATGCCTAAGAAGATTGCACCAGTAAAGGCTTACAATAGACTATAGAAACATAGTCTCTTTCACAAATAAAAGTCCTTTCAGCTGCAACTGCTGCCATTCCAAAGGTGTCTGTACATTTAAAATATATTTTGAGACACTCCCTTCATTCTCATAATGCTGGAAAGGTACTAGAAGATTACACACCATCTAACTTTTCAAGCACCATTCATAAAATCAAGACTTTGTAGACCTGTAAATTCCAAATTATGAAATGCTGACCTCATAGTGTGGTGATTGGAGTTGTGCAGGAGCAAAGAACAAAGTCAGCTTAGCGGAAAAGCCCCCAGGTCACATCCCCTTTTGTGGCATGTTTCCCCCAAATGTCTCCTATTGTGGATTAGAGGATCCAGGTAAGTTTTCTGGTAGCATAAGTTTCCATCTGGGAGTGATTTCTGGATTTTACTCATGCTCACAGAGAGACAGCATTTCATCCTCAGACAGAGAGTTACAGACCTATAAAGTCTTTATTTTATGAATGGTGCTTGAAAAGTTAGAACAGTGCATAACCTTCTAACACCTTTCAGGGATTTATGAGAATGGGATGAGGAGAGCTGACAGAAACTCATTGAAAAACTCCACTGAAATGACCCTGAGAAGTGACTGGCATTAGCTGCACTATCCAGTTAGACCATATACAGTGGAACAAAATGCCTCAATTTTTCACCAAGGCAATTTAATGAAACACACCACACAATGTCCTCAGAACCTACATGGGAGGAGCCATAGTAAGGCAGTGGAACTTGTCAGCAATTAAACAAAGAAACAAAACCCAACAAATCTCATCCTTATTGCCTGGCCCGTTTATATAGGGCCACCTCTGATATAGTAAAACAAACACCCCTACACACATATATAATGAGGCCTTCAACCAAAATTCCTGGCTCCCCAAAAGTGGCTTTATATGTCACATAATATAGAAACACTCCAGGGACTACATGAGAACTTTGACAAGGCTAATATTAAACTTGAACCAAACAGAACTACTGGCACCATATTCTCTCAGCTCTTAAGGAAACTCATCCCATTAAAAAATAGCCCCTAAAATATTTTTTCCCTCTGAATATATAGTAGTTTATAAAAAGCAGGAGGGGCTGCCAAAGCATAGATGTGTTTGAGGACTCTTTACCCTCATTAAAAAGCATACCCTGGCAGCCAAAGGCCTCAACTATTCCAGTGAACTGAATTTTATAAGGGGGATGGGGGGTAGGAGGCATTTATGCAGTATAGCTAGAAGCCACAGTGCCCTGTGGCAGCTCTGTATTAGACCCAGCTGTACATCCAGTTTAACATGAGAGATACAATAGACCCCAAGGCCAAGGCCAAGAGGCCTAGAAACATACTGATGGGGCAAGCGTAAAGGCCAACCTAAACCTAAACCGTGTGACCTGGTTCATCATGAGCAAGGCACAGTTTGCACCCTAGGGGGCGTACTTCTCTATGGGAATAATGATCATATTTCTATGAATCTAAATACACACATAAGTTTTGTGCGGAATGCTGAGAACGAAACCACACTCATTTTTCAACCAGCCTCCTTAAAGGCTCAATACAGGGGCCACCTACTAGAGGAAATCTTTCCTTTTCCTCCAGATTGCTAGGGCTCTCACATTTATTTAGTTGCTTTAGTGTTGTATGTCCATCCCGCTCTTATAGAATGTCAGTTCCTTGAAGGGAGAGATTACAATTTTTCTTTGTGTCCTTCTTGCCTAGCACACTGGTGCAGAAACTCCTTCTGTTTATGCAAATCTGCAATTCCACTATCAATCAATAAGCATTTAGTAAGTGCTTACCATGAGCCAGGGGCAAAAGCAATCATTTGTTCTTTTTTTTTTTTTAAATTTTTACTCATTTTGAATTAAAATACAAAAATTATTTTTAAAAAAAAGAACATTTCTATGTTCACAGCACAATATTTATATTGTGATATAATATATCTTCTTTTTAAAGAGGATTCAATATAAAACCACAAATTTCCATTTCATACTGTTTACTTTTTTTAACTATCTAATAAATACTACATACACATCATTTGCAAAGCTACCTTGTTTTCCTGTTTCCTTCTAAATTTTATTTTGTTCTCTGCTGTGCACTTTTTATTTTTTCTTTCTCCCTCCCTCCCCACCTATCCTAGAGAAGGCTACCATTAGACACAAAAATGTGTGTGTGTGTACATATAGATATATATATATGTATGTGTGTATGTACATGTATTGTATGTGTGTGTGTATGTATGTATGTAAAACCAGGCTATACATACTTCTTTCTATCAGTTCTTTCTCTGGATGTGGATAGCATCTTCCTTCATAAGTCCTTTGTAGTTGAGTTGAGAATTCATAATACTCAAAATTACTTAGTCATTCAAAGTTGTTCTTAGAACAATATTACTGTTACTGTGTACAATATTCTCTTGGTTATGGTCATTTCTTTCTTCATTATTTCATGCAAGAATTTCCATGTTTTTTTCTGAAATCAACCAGCTCTTCATTTCTTATAGCACATATTATTCCATCACAATCATATGCCACAACCTGTTTAGTAGTTCTCCATCCCCTCAACCTTCATTTCTTTGCCACCACAAAGAGAGCTGCTATAACATTCATCCTTAACATACCATCTTGGCGGGGGGCGGGGATCACACTAAGAGTTAAGTGATTCATCCAGGGTCCACAGCTAGTATGTGGCAGAAGTAGAATTTGAATACAGGTCATCCTAATAGAATTAACTGTCTATGTACTACACCCCTATTGCCTCTGCCTTGCATATAGTAGAGACTTAATAAATACTTGTTAAATGAATGAATAATAATAGCTGATATTTATTTAGTGTTTTAAGACTTGCAAGGCAGATTACTTATGTGATCTCATTTTAACGTCACAACCACACAGGGAGAAAACGGTTTTATTATCTCCATTTTGCAAATGAGGAAAGAAGTGACTTTCCTGAATTTGCACAGCTAGTGAACATTGGGAGAATGATTTAAACCCAATTACCTCCCAACTCTAAGTCCAACATACTATTCATGACATCATGAAGACTCTCCTATAACTGGCATTTCTATATCTCTTTAGGGAGATTCTAGCCTCAAGGATAAATGGAGTTATGCAATTTTAGTCTGAATAATCTAGATTCAAATCCTGCCTCTGACACTTACTAATTGTGACCCAGCTAGGCAAGTTACTTTATTTCTGTGTGCCTCAGGCAAATTACTAGGACCAACTGATTAAGTGCTAGATGGATCACAAGGTCTCTGAATTTATGGAGTTCCCTACCCTAATGAAATTGCAAATCCTTTGACTACAAGTTTGCAAAGCTCTTTACATATACTTTCTCTTTTGAGCCTCCCAGCAATCCAGGGAGGTAGGTACTGCAGGGATTATTATCCCTATAGTACTGATGAGGAAATTGAGAGGTTAGATCCCCAAGTTCATTAAGTTTCTAAATGGTTCAAGGTGGGATTTGAATTTAAGTACTCTTAACTCCTAGTACAACAAGCTATCCAATCTGCCATGCTTGGGAGGAACTCGGCATTGGGAGGAAGATAGAAAATGGGTATACTTTGAGGGTGGGATGAGAGGTTAACCCAGCCTATCTCTCTATGACCATGGTCCAAATTAAATGCCAATGGTATAGCTTTGTGCTAGACCTAGAAAACTGATGTTTGATTTCTGCTTGGAAGAAATGACAAAGCTTTTCCAGAGCTTCCTTTCTCAAGCTAAGATTAAAAAGGCTTTTCCCTAGATCTTATATTGGATATAATTTAGAATCAGTCATGGAAAATAGAAACTGGAATTTGCCTTTTATTGAGATATGATGGGAGGAATAGGGTATAGTATGGTACGAGCAACTATGACATAGGAGAAAAAATACTATATTCTGAGTTATAAGATCTGGATTCAAGTCCTAATTGTGCTATTTAGCTGTGAAGCTATTGTGAAACTCAAAAGAAATAATATGCATAAGATACAAAAAACAATGTATAACCATGGTCCCCCTGTCCTGGCCTCAACTCTAGGACTCCTACCTATCTTGGTTTGGTAGAGAGGGAGGGAAAGGGTCTAGCAATCTTAATTATGCAAAAACTAAAAATAATAATAATAGAAGCAATTCTTAACTTTGGAATATAAAATAAATGCACAAAAATCTTCAACCTTTTTGTATATTGCTAATAAAACCTATTAGGAAGTGATAGAAAAAAAGAAATTCCATTAAAAAAATCATAAAATGAATTCAGTTTCTAAGAGTCCACCTACCAAGACACACATGGAAACTCTACAGTAACAAGAAACTCTTTTTAAAAAAATACAGGCCTTAATAATTAGAGAGATATTTCCTTATGGTTACACAATGTTGTATAATAAAAATGACAATATACTACCCAAGTTAATTTATAGATTTAATGCCTTGACAGTCAAATTAGCAAAGGATTATTTTATAGAACTAGACAAAATGATGATAAAATTCATAAGAACAAAGTCTTGAATCCTCAAAGAAAATAATGAAAAAATGGGAAGAAGGCCTAGTAGGGCCAGATCTCAAACTATATTACAAAGTAATGATCATCAAAAGTATTTGGTATTGGTTAAAAAAGAGAAAATTTGATCAAAGGGACAAATTAGGTAAACAAACTCCAGAAAAACGTAGACATAGAGCATATCAATAAAACCAAAGGCACAAACTACTCTCAATTTGACAAATGGAATAAATTAGTTTTAGACTAGACATCTGTGAATAGATTTCAAGATGTCCATGACCTTGGATGAGGAAAAAAAATGATATCTTTATTTCAATATAATTAGCCTTTTGGTAATCTTATATGTTTTATTTTATAAATTTAAAAACATTATTCTGAGAAGCGTCCAAAGGCTTAACCAGACTACCAAAAGGGTCCACTACACACATTAAAAAAAAAAAAACCCTTGTATTAGACCAACATTTTATACCTTACTCCACAGTAAGTCCTTATTGGATATATGACCTAAATATAAAAAGTCATAAAAGCAAATTAGAGGACAAGGGAAGGAAATACATTTCCTAACTATGGACAGTTCTTGACTAAACAAGGGATAGAGATAATCATAAATTTCAATTACATAAAACTGAAAAGATTTTGCACAAGCAAAGTCAATGCATTTGGTATTAGAAGGGAAAGCAGTTAAACGGGGAAAATCTTTGCAGCAAATTTCTCTGATAAGGTTCTGATATCCAAGATATTTAGGGGATTGTTATAAATATGTAAAAATAAGTATCATTCCCAAAAGATAAATAAGCAAAGGCAATTTTGCAAAGAAGGAATTCGAGCTATCAACAGCCATACAGGAAAAAATGCTGCAAGTAACTAATAATAAGAAACACAAAAACAGCACTGAGGTTTTACCTCATTTCCATCAGATTGCCAAAGAAGATAGAAAGAAAATGGCTATTGTTGGAGGGGTTGAGAGAGGACATATACATTAATGCACAGTTGATGAAGTTACGAATTCTGGAATTTCAGAGCTATATACAAAATTTTAAAAACAAAAACAGCTTGAAGCCCCATTCTAGTGAACATTTTTTGTTTGAAGATCATGCAAGAGTCACAAATCAAATAGTAAATTATTTAAGACTGAATAACAAGATAACATACAGGAAAATAAACAGAAAATAAATTATTTGTCATTTCCCACCCCCAAATACAAAACAGGTACAACCTTTGTACAGGCACCAGTGAGATAATAACAATTCCCAGGGAACTCATACTGAAGTGGAAAAACTATTTCTCTGCCACTGGGAGCAAACAGGGTAAATAAAGAACAGTTATTCCCCAACTCTTTTCAGATTCATCTCAGTAGCCAACAGGAATATCTACAAACATTTCAATAGTATAGTCACTACCTTAGAAGGGTCTAGGGTCTTCAGTATTCTACTAGGACTCTAGGTTCAGAGACATCACTGCAGTCTCACCTATAAGGTCTTTCCTCCTTCTATTTATTCTACCCTACCTCATACTTCTGCTACAATTCCTATATTTAGGCACCAATTTTATGAGTTTTTGATATCCTGGGACTTCCCGCAATGAATAATAGCTTCTTTCCACAGCCCTTATGGGCAACAAGGTCAGATAGAAGTCATCCATAATGGACAATGACCAGCATATAGCAACCTCAACTATATAAATGTCAATCATTATTTATAATTATTATATCTTTAAAAAATAAAAAGCAAAATATTTAAGTCCTTCTCCATATCCTTCCAAGTCAATGAGGTTTTATATTTGTATTTGGAGTTAATTTAGGTCTCATGTAAAGGAATGTGATGCTGCTCTTCAGAAACTACATACTTGTCTTTTTTTCCTATTCAAATAACTCAATTTTTTTATTTATTATTTTCAGTAATAAATGAATCACTGCTTCCTGGATTGTCTTTTTTTATTTTATTTTTTGTTTATGGAATAAAACAAGCATTTCCATAACATAGTACAATAAAAAAGATGATTGTACATGGAACTGTAAGTCTACTATGCACAACTTGCTATTCCTTTTAAATATACAACAAAATTATCATGTAAATTTCTTTTTCTCTTTTTTTTCCCCTTCCCCACCCCACCCTAGATATGACTACCATTAGACACAAATAGGTATTTATGTGTGTATACATATATATATATGATATGTATACATACATATATGTATATGTGCACATATGTATCTGTATGTATATATATATATATAAATATATATATATACATGTCTATCTTGTTTCAAAGAGCTCTAACACACAGACATGAGGCACTTGCCAGAGTGACAAGGGAAGAAGTGGGAGTAAAACGATCAAAATTATATGTTTTTGGTGACTAGTTGTTCAAAATGCATTCAAAATCATTGGAACTGAGAATAATTGCTCCCAAGGCTGTGTCAGCTTATTGAAATTCAAATTAGGACTGCAAAGCCTGATCCCTTTGACAGAAGCAACAGCATATACTGGCATGAGATGTTAGAAACCCAAACCCCATCAGTTATCCACATGGTCTAAGACTGCAATTGCTTCTCTTTGCGGCATTGCTGTGTCTATCTGTCTTATGTCCAGCAGGACAGTGGAATGTTCTGATTCCAAATTTTCACGTAATTGAAGAGTGACATGAGAGCCAAAGGAAAATCTCTAGAAAAAAAAAAAGGACTTCTTTTTCGTTTCTTTCTTTCAAGTGTTACTTCTTTAGAGACACTGCCTGTGAGGAAAAAGATACACCACCCCACTCTCCAGGGGCAGCCATTGACAATGGGGTTTGACTCAGTAAATTATCCACAGCCACCTCCCAGAAATTAAAAAAGAAGAAGAAGAAACTCTCACATCTAGAGATCATACAGCTTTTTGCTCAAGAGATCAGCCACTTTATGGTCACTTTTTAGTGCCCTTGAAATAAAAAAATGATAGCTGTTAGCTAAGGAAATGGAAGGGAACAGGAATGTGCTAGTCTAATAGCAATACTCATTTCCAAACACTACCACTAACTAGTTTGTGTGGTTGGGCAAATCATGTCATCTCTCTGGATGTATGTCTTCAACAAGAAAATTAGAATTATAAGGGAAGCTGTCTTCCAAGCCTGGACTAAATCTGAAGGACTTAGAACTGAATTTTAGAAATGAAAGAGATCCTAGCCCAATGTTTGACATAGTAAATGTTTATCGATTACTTAATTGATGATAAACCATCTAGTCCAACCCTCTAAATTTCCTGATGAGGAAACTGAGACATCGAGAGATGTTGATACTTGATATTTGTCTTTCGTTCTAGAAGAGGACCATAACATCAGAGAGGTGATGCATGGCATGCAAGTGAACTAGATTTAAGTGAGGAAGAGCTGTGAGTGGTAGAGGTAGGATTTGAACCCAGGTCCTCCAACTCCAAATCCACCATACTTTCCACTGTGCCAGATTTCCAAAATCCCTTTCAGCTCTTAAATTCTAGGGTTTTAAGTTTTGAGTGGGTTGTACATGCTCAACATTGTGTTGTAGGTGTTGTAGGAAACTCAAAAACAGACACAGTCCCTGTCCTCAAGAAATCAAAACAAGGTTACAGGCAGGACAAAAACACATGAAGTAAAGTCATAACAGAATATTATGAAGAATCAAAATTAGGTATTCAGACTAAAAGTTTCATCAACTAATCAACAACTATTTATTGATAGAGTACTAAGCCCGGAGTCAGGAAGATCTGAATTCAAATCTGGCATCAGATACTTACTAGTTGTGTGACTCTGGGCAAGTCACTTAACCCCTGTTTACCTCAGGTCCTCATCTGTAATATGGGGACACACTAGAGAAGGAAATGGCAAACCACTCCAGTGTCTTTGCCAAGAAAACCCCATGGGTTTTGTCATATCGATTTAGACACAACTAAATGACAACAACAATTATTTACTCAGATGGGGGCAGGAGTGTACTGAGAGGGAAGGAGAAATGTCCTTTGAATTAATAAATTTTGTTTTCACATAACCAGCAGACCCAAATGAATTTAAATAAACCACTTACAGGTTACAATCCCTGAAAATAGTTTAAGCAAAATAGACTAAAAGTGATTGCACCTAACCATGTGTACCTAGTACTATTGAAGTTTACTATTTATTTAAAAGAAGAGAGAAAGGTAGTATTGTGGAGTAGAGAGCTGACCTTGGAGTCAAGAAAACTAGGTTCAAGGCCTGCCTCTGACACTTAATAGCTGTGTAACCTTGGGCATGTCACTTAACTTCTCAACTCTTAGAGTTGATCCAAGAAACTCTTGGAGACTATACGGTGCATAGTAGTCTTTTGTCTGTACTGGTAGAGGGAGTTTCCTTTCTGAGCAGTTCCTTATATTGTGAAATCACAGATTTTAAAAATGGATGAAATTGCATATGCTTTGGTTTTAATAAATTAGCACCAATGTTACTATATAATGTCTGTCCTGGGAATAGGATAAAACTTCTCTTGCTGTATTTGACCCATCTCATGACAAAAGTTGCCCATATCCTTCCTCTCATTTCCTAGAACCAGCATAGAACCAGAATCTCAGGCACTGGATCCTCAACCAAGCCCTTCATCTACAAAGCCAGGCCCTTGTCTCAAGAACCTAGCCCAGGACCAAAAGCTCAGATATCAGATTTCTTGCTATCAGAGCCTCACCTGTAGGGAAGGCCACTGACACTAGGCCCAATCCCCCTTTGCCCTGGTCCTTGAAAGGGAACTGAATCCATCATCTGCTATTCAGAGTACTCACAGGTGAGAGCTCCAGTCAATACGTATGACATCCCTTTCCCAAAACTATCTTGCTGTCTCCTCTACCAATCCCAGTGATGCAGACTTTCTGGCTGTCAAAGTTAAAACAAACCCCATCCCCCACTTCCACTCTCTATCTCCGTAAGATCTCTGAAATTTTAATCAAGTTCTGCTGTCCTTCCAGTGCAGCCTCTGGAACACTTTTCTATTATGGATAAATTTCCCCTCAGAATGTCTGAATGGCTAAACAAAGCGAGGTGAATGATTGTAATGGAATATTATACGGCCCTAAAACTACTGAGAAGTATGGGAAAACTTCCATGAACTGATACAGAATGCACTAAGCAGAATCAGAAAAAATGATATAAACAATGATTATGACAACATAAATACAAGGGGAAAAAACTCTAAACAGTGTGTAATTTTCATTACAAGTTTCTGGAGGAAGCTTAGAAGCTGAAAAGGCGCTGCATCTTTGATCGTCCTCTCCAGGATTGTATGTCTCTTGTCTTGTGCCCCTGTAACACTGGATTAGGAAAAGGAACAGGCATATTTCTTTCTCCAAACTGCCATTTTCAGATCCTCCTCATGCTGCCATCATTTATCACTCTACTCCTCTGAAGTTCCTAACAAACAGACTTATCATTCTATCCAGATCAAGGTGGAAGTTATCTGCCAGCTCCCAGGTAATTTTTCCCTCGCTTCTCAAGATCAATCTCTAACTCACAATATCCTTCTATTGTTTTTGCTATTGTTGCTCAATTGTTTCAGTCATGTCTGACTCTTCATGACCCTATTAGGAGTTTTCTTGGCGAAGATATTGGAGTAGCTTACCATTTCCTTCTCCAGCTCATTTTACAGATGAGGAAACTGAGACAACCAGGGTTAAGTGACTTGTCCAGGGTCACACAACTAGTATCCTTCTACTCATCCCTTGAAAAAAGACTACTAATAGAAAATTGACGACTTTAATCCCTGCCTTTAAAGAAGGGGACTTCCATATATACCATGTTGATGGTACAAGGATAAAGCACTAGTGCAAGAGAATGAAAATAAAGCCTACCACTGATCTAACAGAAAGCTTAAAATGCAGAAAGAGACATATATTTTTGGACATGGCCAATGTAGGAATTTGTTTTGCTGGACCATGCAACTGTATATTAAGGGTTTTATTATTTATTTTATTTTTAATTTGTTCAATGGGAGAGGAATAGTGAGAAGGACAGATTTTTTTTAAAAGAAAGATACAAATAGAGAATTATCTTTATCTCTATATAAATATATAGGGCAGCTAGATGGTAAAGCGGATAGAGTGCTGGACCTGGAGTCAGAAAGACTTATCTTCTCGAGTTCAAATCTGGCCTCAGATGCTGACTAACTGTGTGATCCTGGGCAAGTCCATTAACCCTGTTTGCCTCAGTTTCCTCATCTGTCAAATGAGCTAGAGAAGGAAATGGCAAATCACTCCAATATCTTTGCCAAGAAAACCCAAATGGGGTCATGAAGAGTTGGACACTAGTGAAAAACAATTGAACGATAACAGAGTCCAAATTGGCCACAGGGTCATCCTCTCACAAAGCTGAAGCAGCAATGGAATTTGGCAGCCCCGAGTATCTAAGCAGGCTTTTTTTTTTTTTTAATATTTTGGTTTTTTCACTAATTACATGTTGAAACAATTTTTAACATTTGGATTTTTTTTTTAGGTTTTGAGTTCCAAATTTGATTCCTCTCTCTCTCTCTCCTCCCACCTCCCTGAGACAGTAAGCAATCTGATATAGGTTATACATATGCTATCATGTAAAACATTTCCATATTAGTCATTTTGTACAAGAAAACTCAAACAAAACAAAAAAAAAGAATGAAAGAAAGAAAGTGAAAATAGCATGCTTCAGTCTGTATTCAGATAATATCAGTTCTTTTTCTGGAGGCAGATAGCATGTTTTATCATGAGATTTTTGGTATCATCTTAGATTATTGTATTGCTGAAAATAGCTAAGTCATTCACAGTTTTTCATCGTAAAATATTATTGTTACTGTGTACAATGTTCTTCTGGTTCTGTTCACTTTACTCAACATCAGTTCATGTAGGCCTTTCCAAGCTTTTCTGAAGTCTGTCTGTTCATCATTTCTTATAGCACAATCATATTCCATCACAATCATATACCACAATGTGCTCATCCATTCCCCAATTGATGGGCATCCCCTTGATTTCTAATTCTTAGCCACTACAAAAAGAGCTGGGGGCAGTCTTTTTTTAAGGACACACTGTTCACCTCCTGACATGAAGAAGGAGCCAGAAAAGGTAACCCTAAAAATTGTCTGCTTCACCTAACCTAATCCTGGCCTGCTTACTGCAGCATGCAGGGATCCTACTTTGTGGTTGAAACACCAAAAAAAAACTACAAAAACTTTCGCAAAGATGATTCCACTCGCATGAAATGTGTGCACACTTGTTGACCACACGAAATTCAGTAGACCTAAAAGACAAACAACCCTTGTAGCGAGAGAACTCAGAAGGTATCACATCCAAATAGCAGCCTTGAGTGAAACAAGGCTGGTAAATGAAGTCTAGCTTACCAGAGTCAGAGCTGGATACAAATTTTTCTGGAGGGGTCACAGTGATGGGGAACACTGTGAGATCGGCATAGGTTTTGCAATCAAATCTAATCTAGTCAACAAACTTGTATGCCTCCCAAAAGGAGGGAACAGCAGGCTCATGAGAATGAAATTGCCACTTTCAGGAAAGTATATGCCACCATCATCAGTGCATATGCTCCCACCATGACAAAACCTGATGGGGTCAAAGAAAAATTTTATGACGACCTAGAGACCCTCTTAATCAATGTGCTGAAAGAGGACAAGCTTGTAATTCTGGACGACTTTAATGCCAGAGCAGGCACAGACTATCAGACTCCCAAGGAGTCCTTGGGAGGAATAGAGTCAGAAACAGCAACTGCAATGGTCACTTACTACTGAAGGCTTGTGCATCTGATGACCTTCTCATCATCAATACTGTCTTCCTTTTGCCTCAGCACAATAAAACTCAAGGATAGACCCTCATAGCAAATGCTGGCATTTAATAGACTGTGTCATTGTAAGGAGAAGAGACAGACAAGATGTGAGAGTGACAAAGGCAATGTAGGGGACAGAGTGCTGGAATAATCATAGATATCCTCTCCAAGCTAAACATTCACATTCAACAAAAACAGGGGCCCCAAGGCAAGATGACTACCAAAAGACTTATTGTCAACAGATTAGAACACTTCTCTAAACAGAGTCAGTTTGTTACTGACTTGGAGGGAAAGCTGAGCCAACATATGGTTGACAACAGTGGAGTAGAAAAGGAGTGAGTAGCTTTCAGAGATTTGGTGTATGGCACCACATTTGCTCATCTGGTCTAGAAACATTAGGAATATCTTGATGAAAATGGCGGGGAAATTCAGAAGTTACTAAATGAAAAATTAGAACTCCACAAGGTTTACTAGCAGGAAACTAAGAAACAACACAACTCCATCAAAAGTAACGTGCAAGTAAATCTTAGGGAGATGCAAGATTCTTGACTCAGTAATAAAGGAGATAAAATTCAGTTTTACACTGATAGTAACCATCCAAAGAGCTTTTATGATGCCTTGGAGGCCATTTATGGGCCAAAGACCTTTAGTGCATCTCAACTACTTAGCACTGATGAAGGCATATTGATTAATGATAAGGACATGACTGTGAAGAGATGGTCTGAACACTTCCATCGTATTCCCAACAGATCATCATCAACCAATGCTGGAGTCATTGACAATATACTCAGGTTGAAGTCAATCCCTCTCTAGCCAAACTTCCAATTCTAAAGAAGAGGTTTTGAGTGACATTAGGCTCCTCTCATGTGGCAAAGTGTCTGGCACTCCAAAGGGCTATAAAAATGTGCATATTTTTTGACCCAGCAATAGTACTTCTAGGGCTGTATCCCAAAGAAATCATACAAATGGGAAAAGGACCCACATGTACAAAAATACTTATAGAAGTTCTTTCTGTGGTGGTAAAGAATTGGAAACTGAGAGGACGCCCATCAATTGGGGAATGGCTGAACAAGTTGTGGTATATGAATGTAATGGAATACTACTGTACTATAAGAAATGATGAACAGGCAGACTTCAGAAAAACCTGGAAAGACTTGTATGGTCTGATTCTGAGTGAAGTGAGCAGAACCAGGAGAACCTTGTACACAGCTACAGCCACGTTGTGCGAAGACTAATATTGGTAGACTTAACCCTTCACAGCAATACAAGATCTAAGACATCTCCAAAGGCCTCATGATGGAAAATGCTATCCACAAAGAAGAAAGAATTATGGAGTTTGAATGCAGATCGAAGTATACTATTTGCTTTTTTTTTCTCTTCTGTTGTGTTTTGATTCCTCTTTCTGGTGGTTCCTCCTATTGGTTCTAATTCTTACAACATCACTAATGTGAAAATATGTTTAAAAGGAATGTATATATGTAACCTATATCAGATTGTACACTGTCTTAGGGAGGGAGTGGGGAAGGAGGGGGAGAAAAATTTAAAAGTCAAAAGCTTATGGAAGTGATTGTTGGTAAATCAAAATAAATTCATTTAAAAAAATAAAATATATAAAGAGAAAAAAAAAGTGGCTGGCACTGATTCTACTCCAGCTGAGATTTACAAGGCAGGAGGTCCACTGGTCATGCAAAAGCTGACTGAAACCTTCCAAGTTATATGACAAGAGGAAATTATCCTCCAGGAAGGAGTTCAAGGATGCTTCCATTTCCTATAAAGGAAATGGAAATAGGTTGATTTGAGAGAATCATAAGGAGATCTCTCTATTAGTCTTTGATGGTAAGATTCTTGCCAGAATTCTCCTTAATAGATTGATCCTTCACCTGGAAGATGCTCATCTACCACAGAGTCAATGTGGCTTCAGGAAGGGCCAAGGGATGGTCAATAAGTTGTTTGCTGCCCAACAACTCCAAGAGAAATGCCAGGAGCAGAACAGAAGTTTATATACAAGGTTCATCAATCTAACCACAGCCTTTGATACTGTCAGCCATGAGGGCTTGTGGAAGATCATGGCAAAATTTGGTCTCCTGGAGAGGTTCATCAGCATTGTATGCTAGTTCCATGACCACATAATTGCATGGGCTTCTAAATAATAGGTGATACTCTCATGCTTTCCCTGTCACCAATGGGGTGAAGCAAGCCTGTGTGCCTGCTCCCATGCTTTTTAGCATGATGTTTTCAATGACGTTGTCAGACACCTTCAATGAAGATGAAAACAACATCAAGGTCAGCTACCATACTGATGGTTTATTTAACCCCAAAAAGCTACAAGCCAAGATTAAAGTGTAGGGAGAGTTAGTGAGAACTTTTTGTTTGCAGATGATTATGCACTCACTGCAGCCTCTGAGGCTGAGATGCAACAGAATATGAATCGATTTTCTGCTACTTGTGCTAGTTTTGGCCTGAAAACAGAGCTTCTTTATCAGCCAGCACTGTACTATCCATCTGTTTTGCATAAACTGTGACATATAAGTTTGAGAAACATAATTTCTTGGAAATTAACAATTTTATTAATTATGCCTAATGAATAATTAATTAAAGTATGGTCATTTGGCCTTCTCTTATAAATTGAAGATGATCATGGTGGTCTCTTGATGCTTGTATGTCATTTGGTGGGGATTTAAGTGAGGCAGAGTTGTGCAAAGTCATAGGCTTCACTCTCTCTTCCAGAATCATGGGAGTCCAGTGGCAAGATAAAACTTCAGCTCATTGGAGATGGTCTGGGATTCAGATGACCTTAGAACCTTTGGTATCAGACCAAGCTCTAAGTGCTCCAGAGCACCTGCTTCAGCCACCTTCATGGCTGTTGGGACAAACTGTTCTTATTCACCCATTCAGCAGAGAAGTCTTCACATGGTGGGAGGAGACACTCCCCTAACTTACCAATAGTCTGAGGCCCTTTGGTTACCATCAACCTGGTTTAGCCCATCTAAGGAGATAAAGAGTCAAACATGACTGAAAAAAATAGCTGAAAGCTTGAAAGGCACTCTAAATCTCCTGCCTTGGGGTAAATTTCCCACCACAAGGCCACTGACCTCCCCAGCCTCCAGGCAAAGGCCTTTTTGACTAGTCCTAACAAGGCTAACCAAAAACACACCCATACTGCTGTGAAGAGAAAAACTCAGTTCAAATTGCCACACACAAATCTGTCTTAAAACTTAAGGATGTGGCAGCTAGGTGGTGCAGTGGATAGAGCTCTGGCCTTGGAGTCAAGAGGACCTGAGTTCAAATCTAGCCTAGCCTGAGACACTTGACACTTACTAGCTGTGTGTGACTCTGGCCAAGTCACTTAACCCCAATTGCCTCACCAAAAAGAAAAAAAAAACTTAAGGATTCTATCAACATGTGACTCAAGGCTCTGACACATTTTAAATAGTAAGTGAATGTAATCCCACTCAGATCCCAAAGCCCATTGGTGGGAGATCAATATGCTATGCCTCCTGAGTTTTCCTCAGGGATAGGTTAGAGTTGAGAGAGGAGTGGAGAGGTCTCTACTCTCTAGACATTCTGAGTTTCTTCAGGTGTCTTCTGGACTCTTCCGGTTCTGCATTTGCTTTGGGTACTTCTGGCTTTCAGCTTCAAGAAAGAAGACGAACGCCAACCCCACTTTATGCTGCTGAAGTAACATACTCAGAAGAGGAGCTGATAGTCTCCATCATGTTCATACAATAGAGACGTTGGATATATCCTCTTGGGTATGAGTAAGGACTCTCTCCCTTATTTGAAATGAATAACCTCACTCCCAATGGGACTGTGTCTTCACTCTGTATTATCTGATTATATATTCTCCTATGTATACTTGCTCTGATTTCTGTTTACTCTCAACATGAATAAATGGGTTTCTCTGCTAATTGCTATGTGTGTTCATTGTGGAAGTAGAATTTGGTGGGAAAGGGGTCAAGCCTTAGATATAAAGCTTGTGGCCCTCCTCCCCCAATTAATGAAACAGTGTTCAGAAGTTAGGTTGAACCCAAAAATCACATCCCATAGACAAATAATGTTTAAGGGAACAGATAGATATAATTCTAGTCCAGTAACCTTTCTCTCTGAGGAAGACAGAGTGGTAGCCTTTAGCCTAACTTTCTGCTTCCCTTCCTGGCAGGAATTGAAGTCTCCCTTAGAAAAAGGTAGGGGAGGGGGTAGAGGTTAGAGGTGTCCATTGTGTCTCCTTTGAGCCACACAATACCCCTATGCTACATGTTGGGGACAGCCCTCACAACATACATCGCCAGATTATTCCCATAATAGAAATTCAACATGTGAGAAACTCTCCATTGCATTTTAGTCTGTGCAAAGTTAGAAGACAGTACATTATCATTATATGATACAATCCACAGCTTGAAGGCATTGTGGGAGGACAACCCACATGTAATATACCTACATTCTGTTCTGACCCTGTGCTCCTTGGCTGTCTTACCAACCCAAAGGTCCCAATGCTTAAAACGGTGGGAAGCATAGGGAAAAAGGGTTGCAGACAGGAAATGAAAAGAAGGAAAGAAGAAAGACAGAAGAGGATAAGAAATAAAAATGGGAAATCATTCCAGGGAAGTTTTGTTTCTCCTCAGAAGTTGGGAAATGAAATTAAGCTGCCCAGAAACTTCATTACTTATCTTCTTTTTCACCTCTAACTCTACCCTCCAATCATTAATATAAACTATTTTCTGGAAATAGACCTGGTTATTTTAATCCAAGCATTTCTTCTTCTCAACTTTCCAGTTCTCATTCTCCTTTGCAACCACAATCCAAAATGATAATTCTTCTCTTTTACAGTCAGAAGTAGAATTGAGATTCCATACGGCCAATAGTAGGGTAGGTAGGTGGCACAGTAGATAGAGTTCCAGGCCCGGAGTCAGGAATACTCCTCTTCCTGAGTTCAAATCTGGCCTCAGACACTTACTAGTTATATGACCTTGGCCAAGTCACTTAATCTTACTTGCCTCAGTTTCCTCATCTGTAAAATGAGCTAGAGAAGGAAATGGCAAACCACTCTAGTATCTTTGCCTAGAAAACTCCAGATGAGGCCACAAAGAGTCAAACAGTACAGGAAACAACTGAACAACAAAACGGCCTTCCATCAGAGACTGTTTTAATATAACAGCTAGGGAGTACAGGAGATAGAGCTATCCTCATTTGTAAAATGGGAATAAGTGCACCTACCCCAAAGAGTTGTTGTATGGATCCAAAATAGAGTATATATAAAGTGTTTTTCAAACTTTAAAGTGTAAATGTTAGCTAACAATTAGAATGCATAAACATGAAAGATTTTTGCCTTCGTTATTGAAGCATACTATTAATATTAAAATCTTTACATTAAACTCCTCTGTCAAAAAAAAAACAAACTGGCAGCTCTCTCCTCTTCCCCCCACTCCACCCCATCCCCATACCCTACCCTGGAATTGCATTCTAGCCCTGGCTTTACCACTAACTCGCCATGGCAATTCACCACTCTGTGCCTCAGTTTTCTGATCTGTAAAATAAAGGGGATAGACTAAATGTATTCTAAGGTGCCCTCTTATTCTAAAAGTCTTTCATTCCATGATTGGATAATATTAATAAAATATTTTACAATGATATAAATTATAGGACTGTGACTTTTGGCATTCTTGATTCTTTCCCTTAGCCTCCTTCCAGCCTCCTCCTACTCTGGTTTGTACCTTCTGAGTTATAATTTAAGGTTAAGTTAAAGACCACAAAGTGAGGCCTTGTCATATGTGGTTCTCTTAAATTTCCTGGACCTTGGGAAGCAGAGTCATGTGACTGCCCTTCCTGGTTTGACCTAGTTAATTCACTATTCAGTTGTAGTCTTTGAATCCTTCTTTATAAACATACAGTGTAACCACTTTCTATTTTTAAAATTGCTAATAGCTTTTTGGATCAAAGCAAAACACAAACTGTTATACTTTAAAACTTCTCTCATAATTATCAGTCTGGGAAAACCCTTTTTTAAAAAATAAATAAAAGAGCTTTCTTGATTTTTCTTTTTCAGAGGAATTCTTTTTATTTTCAATTGTAGTTCAGCAAAGTAACTAAATTTCAGCAAAGTATAATTAAAACTAAGTTAAGGCTAAAGGCAGATTATGTAAGAACTTGGCTAATAAAATAATTAGCAAAGGGATTGGTTGTACTTAGACTCTATTCCCAGAACTGATTGTGTATTTAACAAAGGACTTCTACCTTAACTATAGCCTTTAGTGAATGAAGATGAAAATTGATATTTTTGAAATATCAAAAGAGTTTGAATTGCAAGAGTCTCAGATTTAATTCTAGGGAACTAGGCTATGTGAATATATATTTAATGTAGCAACCACTCTGATCAGAGCAGAAGCATTTAGTTAAGCAAAAACCCAATTACCCTCGAGAATAGAAGACTAAGCAGGATCCAAAATGATGAATTTGCTGATTTATTCTCTTTCTGTGACATATATTCTAAAATGGGCCAAATTAAAATAAAGAAGACTAGGCTTTCCCAAAGAATGTAAGTGCTACAGAATGTCTTTTGAAGGAGGTAATTAAAGAGTATTAGTCTACAACAGTATCCTGAAAGGACTAGAAAAAGGAAAAAAACCTTATATCAGGTAGACTAGCCATGGGATCATATAAATAATAAAAGCTAAAGATGATGCAGATCAGAAATTAGATGGTAGCAATGGGAATGGAGAGGATGAAACAGACATCTGAAATATTTTGAAAGAATAATCCAAAGGACGTAGAAACTGACTGGACATACTTGAGAAAGGACAGGCATAAATCAGAGGTGACACTCTGATTTCTAGTTTGTGTGACTGGGGAAATAATGGTGCTATTGACTGGTTTGGAGGAAGGAATAAGGAGTTGGGTTTTAGATATGGTAAATTTGAGGTAAACATGAGTCAATGAAATGGAAATGTCCAAAGGGCAATTAGAGGTCTGGTACTGAGGTTCAGGTGAGAGTTCAAGACTAGAAGTCTAGTCTAGAAGATATGAGCTACGAGAGAGATACAGAGGTGATTTAGAAAGAGAGGTTGAAAAGACTCATTAGAACAGATAAGGTCTCTGGGAAGAGAACAGAGACAAAAAAAAAAAAGCAGAAAACCAATAACTGAACTTTGGAGAATGCCCATATCAAAGGCTTCAAAGAAAAGGAAAAAGGGGCAGCTAGGTGGTGCAGTGGATGGAGCTCCAGCCTTGGAGTCAGGAGAACCTGAGTTCAAATCCAGCCTCAAACACATAACACTTAGTAGCTGTGTGACCCTGAGCAAGTCACTTAACCCCAATTGCCCATCAAAAAAGAAAAAGAAAAAAAAAGAATTTAAGTATTTAAGAATTTAATTTGAGAATGTCATGTTCGAGGAGATCTAATAGGAATTGAAATTTTGCAAAAGAAGACAAAATTGGGGCAGCCAGGTGGTGCAGTGGATAGAGTTTCGGCCTTGAAGTCAGGAGGACCTGAGTTCAAATCCGGCCTCAGACACTTGCCACTTACTAGCTGTATGACCCTGGGCAAGTCGCCTAACCCCCATTACCTCACCAAAAAAAAAAAAAGACAAAACTTTCATCTGCAAAATAATACTATAAAGACAATGAGGATAATATTCCCTAGATACCAACCTCAAGACACAACACAGAAGAAGAAAATACCTCCAAAACATCTACAAGCAATGCCTCAAAGGAAAACAGAGCTTGGGTATAAACTCAAACTAGAATTCTTAGAAGAAAAGAAGCAAGAGTTTAAAAAAAAGAATTTAAAATATTTTTATAAATGAAATGAGAGTGCTAGATGAAAAGCACAGAACAGAAATCAGGACTATGGAAGAAAGAATTGGAAAGGGACTTAACAACTTATCACAAGAAGTAAAAAAACCTTACCAGGTAAACAAACTCCCTGAAAATTAGAATAGACCAAAGTAAAGACAATGACTTCGTGGAACAACAAGAAATATTAAAAACAAAGTCAAAAGGCTAAAAAAAATAGAAGAAAATGTAAGGTACCTTATAGCAGAAACAATTGACCTAGAAAGCAGGTCAAGGAGAAAAAAGTAAGGATCACTGGACAATGTGAATGTCAAAAAAAAAAAAGGCCTAGACAACATATTTTAAGAAATAGAAAGAATCCACCAATTATCTCCTAAAAGAACTCCTCAAATGAAAACTTCCAGGAACATCATAGCCAAAATCCAAAGTTTTCAGGTCAAAGAAAAAATACTACAAGCACCCAGAAAGAAAGAATTCAAGGAGCGAAGAGCCAGTCACAATCACATGAGATTTAGTACCTACCACCGTAAAGGAGCAGAAAGCTCAGAAAACAGTACTTCAGAAGGCAAAAGAGAATAAGTTGACAGGTAAGAATAATTTACCCAGTAAAACTGAGTATAATATTACAGGTAGAACAATGGATCTTTAATGAAATCAAGGACTTTCAAGCATTCCTGATGAGAAGACCAGAGTTGCCCAGAAACTTTGAAGTTCAAACATAGGGTGAGAGAAATATAAAAAGATAAACGTGAATGAACAATGAAAAAGGACTAAATAAGGATAAACTATTTACATTCAATTATAGGTAGATGATGTACACATTCCTTCTGAATTCTATCATCATCAAGGTTCATACAGAAAGTCTAATTAAGCAAGGCCTAGAAGTTGTTCTGTTCTGTCTTGCTGCTCTTAAGAATGGAAAGCAGGGGAAGAGAAATACATTAGAAGGGAGGGAAAGGAAAGTTAAGGAATATTATCTCACATAATCAGGATGCACAAGTAGATATCTATACAAAGAAGAGGGAGGTCATGGGTTAGAGGAAACAGCTGACAATTTAACCTCACCTGAACTGGTCAAAATAAGAAAGAATACAAACATACACACACACACACACACACACACACACACACACACACACATATGCCACAAACATGGAGTTGAGTAGAGAAACACACATTTCATTCAACAGGTAAATAGGGAAGAAGGGAGAGGAGGAATTAGAGAAAGGATAGATTAAGGAAAAGATTAGTTTAAACAAAACAAACTCTAAAAATGTACAAAAATATTTATAGCTCTTTTAAAGTGGCAAAGAATGGAAAGGTGAGGAGGTGTCTGTAAATTGGGGGCAAGATGATCAAGTTATGATATATAAATGTGATGGAATACTATCATGCTGAACTAATATCAGCATATTTACCAACCAGAATTCCAGAGAACTGATGAAAAATGCTACCCACCTCCAGATAAAGAGGTCAAGTACTCAGAATGTAGAATAAGACAATTTTTTTGACATGGCCATTGTGAAAATGTTTTTATTTACTACACATGTTTGTAATGGGTTTTGTTTTTCCTGTGCTCTCAATTAGGAGCAAGGGGTCCTTGATGGGAGACGTCAAGGAAGTTTCTAGTTGATTAAAACAAATAAATTATCTTTTAAATGTTTGGAGTTTGTGTATACAAAGGAGGTATGGGGAAGTAAGGCTCAAAAGAGCAAGGAAAACATGTTTCTATGAATATGTTTTAGGCCAGGGCTACAGAATCTTATTTAAAACTAGCAGACCACCACTGTTAAAGGCACTCATTCTACAAAACCTCTACTTGGTCTTCTTTGTATGTGCTGAATGCCAGCTTCTTCTTGTTGCTTTTCCCTTTAATTAATTATTTGATTTTCCTAGGTTTCCACATTATTATGAGCCATTAGTGTCATTCATCCTGGATCTGTTTCATTACATAACATATAATTTCCCATTTTGTTACAAAGTGGTCACTAAGCATGGTACATCAAAGACAAGAGGACCCCACCCAAGAGATTTTTTTAAAGGTATAATTTTCTTTAAGAGTTTTGTTCAAGCGCCTCACCCCTAGATTTCAATTCCACTATAGATGAATGATTACGCCAAAAGAATAACCCTGGTGGAACCTAATACAAATTGATGCTTTGTGACAAAAAAAAGACATTTTCCCAAATTCCTCCTGCCATCAGAAACTCGAAGAGGAAGCAAAAAAAGATTAGAGGAATGAATCTATTCTTCAGGCAAATCATAATGTGGATACAGCAATACTTATATAGCCCCTATAATTATGAATGTGAAGGCAGCCTTGTTCACAGATACAATCATAAAAAATCAAAATTCAACTAAAAAAATGTAGAATTTATATGGTTAAGAGAAAGAACCATCCTTTCCCCATGTCTTTCTACCAGCCTTCAAACTGCTTTTCAAACTTACCTACTCAATAGCCTCCAAAGACAGGCCTTGGGTCTGAGAGTACCTATTTATACTCTATTATAAGGTATTAATATTTTTAATATGAGGAGTAGGCAGCCATCACGATTTAGCAACCATTCTGGTCTTTCTCTGAAGTGTTGCCCCCTTGCCTTCTACATTATGGAATCCAGTGTTCAGGAGAACAGAAGATTGTCATCATTTGTACTCACAAAATTGTATTCTAAGTTCAAAGGTTTGGGGGTTTTAACCAACTCCAACAAATGGCTTTGGCAAAAAGATGTCTCTAGTTACCACAGGGTTATGGTGAGCAGTGGGCATTCTGGTACCTTTGATCCTAGCCTTCCCATGTGAAAATCAATATAGTCCTGAAAATATACTCTCCTAAGTTTTTTACTAAACTTGAATTTCCTGTGAGAGATGAATGCATCTTTCTCTTTCACCACTGATGGAGGCAAAGTTAATCCATTTGAGGTTTCCTCCATTATTGGCGAGACACAGCCAAAAAAGCTCTTATGGCTCTGGCAGATGTTTCAACTTTTTCTATTTGATGAAATCCTTTTGGATGTTCCCTGCTTTTTTTTTTTCTCCTATGATGAAATGCCAACAAGGTTAGGATCCAGGAACTTGGTCTTTGATACAAGAAACAAAATGGTGCCCTCTTAAAGAGAAGTCCTTGAGATGATGATATTGTTATGTTTACTCATAGAAGTTTGATAAATATCACAAAGGACCATAGGGATCAAAATATTTTATTTGGGTTACTCGAGTCAAAGGAAATATTAAAATTCATTAGTTATAGCCTTCCTGATCCTTTCCCTGATATGACCTGATTTTTAAGAAATATCTAAAAGATGCCTTAAACTAGTGCATAGACACTCCGTGTTCCAGTCTCTGAAATGCAAACATCTGTGCATAGGTCAATAGATTAAGTTTGATGTTTCCTCCCCTTCATGCTTCTTTTAACTCTGGGAGACTGTTCTTGACCAAGAAGAAGAGGTTTGAAGAGAAGATAATGAAGTTTCACAGGGAAACCCATCCAAAATCTTCCTAGTTTGTCTATATAAGGGCAGCAGCAAGTAGCTCTGGGGAGCTAGGCAGGTTGAGTTGTCATTCACTGAATCAGTGAACCTACCTACGCATGCTTAGACAACTCACTTCCTCTCCCTGAGTTCCACCATAGCTTTCTTTTGAACCCCTGAGGTATGCCAAAGTAAAAAGAAAATACCTGCCTTTGATCCTTTCACAGCCTAATGTGTTTACCAGCTCCCCATTTAAACAAGGGGTATCTTAACCTTAGGTTCTGGTCAGGTGGGTAAAGTTTAACAATGACATACTCCATTTTGTCCGATAATTCTAAATTAGTTCTAAGTCACCAGGACAACTTTCACTAACCAGAGAATCTTCCATCTTGATCACAGAATGCTCTTTCTCTTTCCCCTTCCTCTATATACATTGATTGTAAACATGTTACAAGGGCAGCTACGTGGTGTAGTAGATAGAGTGGTGGGCCCGGAGTTGGAAGATTCCTCTTCCTGAGTTCAAATCTGGCTTCGACACTTACTAGCTGTGTGACCCTAGGAAAGTCACTTATCCCTGTTGGCCTCTATTTCCTCATTTGTAAAACGAGCTGGAGAAGGAAATGGCAAACCACTCCAGTATCTTTGCCAAGAAAGCCCCAAATTGGGTCACAGAGTCAGACATGACTGGACTACAACAACAGCTGGAGCATGTTGACAAGATTTTTTTTTAATGAAAGCAAATTGTATATTTAAAAACAAAGGCTAAGTTTCCCAAACCAAAGAAAAGCAAATAAATTAACATGAGAATGCAGTCCAGAAGGACATTTTTCTTTCTAGAAAGAGAGGAAGAAGTTGGGGAAAGAATGTATCACAAGGCTTTCAGCTTGTCCATCCCAGCATCAGACCCAACTGTAATCAATTACTGGCATTAGCTAGACCCCAAAATCTACTCTTCATGGCTATGTATTCCACCTCTCACTGCAATTATGTCTGTTTACACCTCTTGCTTGCAATGGCCTCCACTTTTCCTTCTTATTCCTTGCTCACCATCAACAACTTCTATCTACGATTCCCTTTCCCAAAAATGGAGGGGTCAAGAGGGTGGCAAACTTTGCAATCAAAGTCAGCTCACTCCAGGCAACAGTGGTGGCCTTCCATCCAAGTCTCTTGAATCACTGCCCCTCTCCCCACCACAAAAAAAGAGCTGGTTATACAATGTACCTCTTCTATTCATTCCTCTCATAAGTCCTAGCTTCATCTGCTCTTCGATTCAACCAAAATCATTTTGGTTTCTTCTTGGTCCTTCTCCTCTCTCTTTATATTCAGTTGGTGAACGCATCACCTCCCATCACCATCTCTAAAAGGATGATGGGCAAATCTATGTATCTCATCTCTCTCCATAGCTGCAATTCAGTATCACCAATATCTCCACCTGGAAATCCTACAGGCATCTAAAATTCAACATATTCAAAATAGAACTCATTATTTCTGCCTAAACTCCTCCCTCTTCCTTACTTCCCTATTTCTGTCGAGAATACTACCACCCTTCTAGTTACTCAGTAAACTCAAGGTCAGCCCCACTCTATTTTCTTCTCTCTCATTTCAATCATATTCAATCAGTTACCAAATCTTATTGATTCTAACTCTACAACATTTAACATATCTTTCCCCTTCTCTCACTCACACAACCACCACTGCAGTTCAGGCCCTCATTACTTCTTGTCGTGCCTTTTGAAATAACCACCTAATTGGTTTCCCTAAATCCAGCCTTTGCTCTCTTTAATCCACCCTCCTTACTACCACCAAAGTAATATTTCTGAAGCATACGTCTGACCATGTCACTTGACTGCTCAAGAAGCTTCAGGGGCTCCCAATTACATCTAGGATTAAATACGAGCTCCTATATATTTCATTTAAAGCCCTTCATAATCCTATTCTAAATAATCTTTCTAGGCTAATTACACATTTCCTCCTTCCCCCACCTCACCACCTCATGAACTCTACATTCCAGTCAGATTGAATTACTTGCTATTTCCTGCATGTGGCATCTCATCTCCCACATTTATGACTTTACATAGTCTTCCCCCCCAGTTCCCTTCAGCCAAATAGCATCTTCCTCCCAGAGGCCTTTCCTGATTTCCCAAATGTTTAGTGTTACACACACACACACACACACACACACACACACAAATCCACTCCATGTGTATGTATTTTGCATTTACTTATTTGTGTACCAATTATCCCACCCCTCCACCCAAACAGAATGAAGCTCCCTTGGCACAAGTGTTGTTTTAGTTTTTCTTCTATAGCCCTTAGGGGCAGTTAGGTGAAACAGTAGATAGAGCACTGGACTTGGAATCAGAAAGACTCTTTTCATGAGTTCAAATACTGCCTCAGATACTTACTAGCTGTGAGACCCTGGGCAAGTCACTTAACTCTGCTTGCCTCAGTTTTTTCATCTATAAAATGAGCAGAAGGAAATGGTAAACCATTCCAGTATCTTTGCCAAAAAAAAAAAACCCAAATAGGGTCACAAAGACTCGGATATGACTGAACAACTATATTCCCAACACAGCACATAACCTGACTCATAGTGCAAACAATAAATTCTTAGTGAATTAAATTAATAAAAAATTTGTTCTGGAGATTCTTTCCTACAGTTTTCATGGAGTAGACATCCTGGAATGACACCAGGCTGGAATAAGTTTCCTGGACCAGCTGCAGCACCCAGAATAGTCCCAGAAACTCCCAGATATTCAGGTTGCAGGATATAATAGGAAGCAGCTTAGCTTAACTGAGGGTTTTTAGGTCTTGGAATCAGGAAAAACCTGAGTTCAAAACCCTGCTTCAGAAATTTGCTAGCTATATGACCCTGGGCAAGTCACTTCATTTTTCTTAGCCTCAGTTTCCTCATCTGTAAAATGAAGTTAATCATAATATCTTTCTCACAAAGTTATTGTGAAAATAAAATGAGATATATGAAAAGTGTTTAGCAAACCTTAAGGGGCCATATAAATGTTAGTTGACATTATTATTATTGTTATTATTCCAGATGTTCCAAGAAGTCTGAATTGAAGCTTTTGGCTAACTGATAGATCAAGGGAAGAATATGCTGCACTAATATTCAAAATGTCAAGATAAATCCAAAAACTAATTTTTCACCAAACCACAAAATAACCAAAGTTCAAAAACATCACCAGCATCCTAGCTAATTCAGACTGAAATTAAACCTATGTATCTTACCATTAAAGCTGACAAAATATGTCCTGAATGGAACTAATATTTCATTTGATTCAAGTCTATGTTACAACTTGAGTTCCCTCACCTATAAAATAGGTATGGAATAGACAGTTTCCAAGGTCCATTACAGTTCTGACATCCTATAATTCTGTGATTCTCAACAGCTTCCCATTCATTCATTTGTTCATTCATTCATTCATGCCCAGTACACAACTCGGGAAACCTAAGTACTTCCAAATTCTAGAGAACCTATTCAGGTGAGGGGCCCTGGCTAAATGACACATAATTCGATTTAGTTACCTTTGTTTCTACTGTTGTCTGGGTGTTATGTATTTGTTTTAATCTGCTTCATTCTATAACCAGATCCTTCATTATGATCTAAATTAAGTATCTAATAGCTATTACTATTTGCCCAACTGTGAGTTACAGATGAATCACTAGAAACCTTTTGTTTTCTAACATTTGGAGTTCAGATGGTAACAGTTGCTTTAAGCTTAAAGGAGTGAAATATGTAAGGTTTTAGCCCAGAAGGGAATTTTTCCCCCTGAAATTTGAGGACAAAATATTTGGCTGTCTTAAAAGTTAAAAATAAATAATGCTTACTGGTTTCAAAGACTGTTTGTGTTAGTATAACTCCAAGACAACTTTAATTTGGAAACAAATTACGTTTGGCAAGCAATTAGCTCTTAAGTGGATATAATTGCATTTTATATTTTAAATAACAAATTAGGAAACAGACAAGGCATTTTGATTAAAAAATTAACTGCTACATAGTAAATGCTCATATGTTTTCCTAAGGATTTCATAGTCACATAGGATGAGCCTTAACAGATGATGTTTCCTGCCACAGATAATTATATCACAAGACCATGTGTTTTATAAAGCATTTCAGAAATCAGCACATTGCATTTATACACATGAATGTTCAAGTCAACTGAGAATACGTCTTAAGTTTTTCTCCAAAGTATGATTTTAGAGTCTACCCCTAGTAACTTAAATGATTCCTGCCTTTCAGAAGTTGGCTGTCTTAGATCAACAATGGCAATATGCAGAGGAACATTGAGGACATTGGTTGACCAAAAATGTCAATTAAATAAGCTCAGCAATAAGAAAAAGTTAAGTGAATTCCAATAATGTAACATTCTAAGTCAGAATATAACATTCTATCAAAGTCCCTTCCTTAGATTTAGGGCTCACAGCTTTTTTTTTTTTTCTTTTAAAGAATGGTATCCGGGCAAAGAGGATACAGTCACAAAATTCAGGGGTTATTTCACTTTGGTCTTTGTATCTCTACCATCTACCACAATGCCTGGCACATAGGAGTTGCTTGATAAGTGTTAATGATTGATTTGATTTATCTATTAAGTTCAATAAGCATTTATTAAGTTCTAGATGCTGGGGATAAAAAAAAAGGGAAATATTTCCTACTTTTAAGGGCAAAAGTAAAGTACTTAATTCAATGTCTCCCTGATGTCAGAAATAAATGTACATGGGAAGTAGCAAACTAAGCTATAAGGATGTTCCTTTTCTGATAAAATTCCCCTGACTTTATTACCTACATGGATCTGTGACTTCATAAATGTGTCTACCCTCTCCAACTATGCAGATTGCAACCCATCTATTCCTGACCATCCTGCGTAACTCTTGACCATGTTTTTCCAAAAATCCAACACAGGGAACCCTGCCAATGCCCAGTGTGCCCTCTCCTAGCTCGTGATATTTCACAAATACTAGTGAATGGAGCATGTAAGTTATCCATCCTGAACTCTTATTATATGACCAGCCCATCTTTTCTCCTATTCATAGACTTCGCTATTGAGTCTTTTTATAACACTTCTCCAGCATGATTTTTATATCATGTCACCTACTCGTGCCTACCCATATATCTTTCCATTGATCTTTAAAAGACCTTCAACTTCAATTCTCTATGCACACACATGATATTACCAAATAAAAATATTGTTCTTAAATTGGCTTTTTTTCCCCAGAAATGTGCTCAGGTAATTAAAGGAACTGTATCATTTCTGAAAGGCAATTCAGCCTATTCTCCTCCCTGTCCATTTGCAGAGTCTTTACAAGAGATAAACAGATGGACAGATAGATAGATTAATAGGTAAGTAAGTAGGTAGATAGAAAGGCAGACATAAATAGTAGACAGAGAGACAGACAGATAAATAGATAGATACAGTGGATCACAGATGAAGAGTTGACCTCAAAGGTCACGGAGTCCAACTCTCTCATTTTATAAACGAGGAAATTTAGGATCTTTACGATTTTAATGACTTGCTTTGGGTCACATAGCTAGTAAGTGTCTGAGGCAGGATTTGAACCCAGGTATTCCTGACTTCAAGTCCAGTGCTCTGTCCACTATATGTCACTGCCTCTCTGGTAGAGGTAGACTGCTACTGATAGACGAGCTCTATAGTTTGTCCATACAACTGTATAGTCTGGTCTGTACTATAGACATTCCTCATCATACTAGTTTTTCCTTTGTGGATAGTGAGGCCACACTCTTCTAAGAGATTATGATCTTGGAGATTTCTTGGAACAATCTTGGGACTTAGCAAAAAAGAAGTTTGAACATAAACATACATCATGAGAGTGAGGGTGAGACTCAATTAATTATCCAATCCCACTTAAAAGTAATTACCTTTGTTGAATAAGAATATTTCCTGATGGTATTTCTTGAATCAATTGAAGTGGTTCAGTGAGAGACTTGGTCTTATAAGTCACTTGAATAAAAAGTAGGAACAATCTCAGAACCAGATTAATATTCTGAGGGTCTGGAAGTGAAGAGGAAGGAGAAGAGTCATACCAAGCTGAACCCAGAAGCGACCAAAGAAAGAAAAGAAGATAGGATTGAACTATAGCAGAGAAGGGAGATGTTGAGGATGGCTATGGACTTTACAGCATCTTGAAGACTTGGACTGATACCACCAGTGTACCCACCTACCTATTTAAGGACAGTCCTAAAAATAAAAAAATATTTCACAAAAATATGCTGATCTGCTCTACTTTTTCTCTAACTTCCCCTCCCAATGCCTATCTATCCACAGTCATATAGTATAATTTGCTGTTTCATTACTCAAACACTTCCAATAATCAGAATTTTGCCTCACTGGCAATGAAGGAGAAAAGAGGAAAATAAGCATTTATATAGTACTTACTAAGTGCCAGGCAGTGTGCCTCTGCAGGAAATGTGCTGTTATTATACCCATTTTACAGCTGAGAAAACTAAGACAAAGGTTAAGTGACTTGCCAAGGGTCATACAGCTAATAAATGTCTGTAGCCATATTTGAACTCAGGTCTTCCTAACTCCAGGCAGAGTACTCTAGCAGCAGGACAACCTAGCTACTTCAAAGAGAGGGGAGTTAATTTTTTTTTTTTTGTTATTCAGTCATTTCAGTAGTATCTGACTTTTTGTGACCCCATTTGGTGTTTTCTTGGTAGAGATCCTGGAGTGGTTTGCCATTTCCTTCTCCAGCTCATTTTACAGATGAGGAACTTGAGGCAAATAGGGTTAAGTAATTTGCCCAGGGTCACACAGCTAGCTACATTTAGCTAGATAGATAGATAGATAGATCAGTGTAAATCAGGACAAAGAGTACAACCTCTACCTAAATGTTGGGAATTTTCTGAACTGGGTGCTTGAGGTGATTGTGATTGAATTTATAATTTTTTGTCTAAAACAAATTTCATAAAACCAAGGGAGGGAACCTCATGTGCCATTATATTCCTCCATGGTTTAAACTGAGGTGATTATTGTAAGAGGGTGCTACATAATCCTACTAAGTTTCAATGAAAGTAAAAAAATGGGCTGGGGTGGGGAGAGAAATGGATTTAAAGGATATAATGTGTCACACCATTGCCTCTTTAAACTGCATGTTACATTATTAGGATAATATTAGGAAAATACTTTAGCTTGATGTCCTTGGTTCCGCCCGAGTAAGAAACCCTTATCAGCTTTTCTTTATCAATTCTGAAACAGCGTTGTGCACTAAAATGTTTTTATATCATTCTTATCAAAAAGTCTAACCAATTTGTAACCCACCCCCCAAGTCAGCCTACAAAGGATTCTTCCCTGAAATGATTAATGATTTAGATTTAGATTATTATTTAGATTAAATGATTAATGATTTAGAAAAGGAAGAAATCCTTGATTATTTCAGTTAAAGTATCTCCTGAATTCACCTTTGACCAGTTAGAAAGGAGAGTCCTTAGAAGGAGTTGTAAAAGAATGAATAAACCAATGAATAAAGCATGTATTAAGTTCTTATTAAGTGCAAAGAACTATGCTAAGCACTTGGGCATACAAATAGAAAAGTGTGACCCATGTCCCAAAGGCCATTGGTATGCAACACTCTCCTCATTGGAGGAAATGAAGGTCCTGCTATATATGAGAGGTGGAGCAGAATTAGTAAGAGGGAGAGAAACCTCCAGCCTTCTTTTGTGTTCTTCCAAAAGCCTCTGAACAGAGGTTAACATAGTTCCTGCTCTCTAGGAGCTCACATTCTAAAGAGAGGGAAAACACATGTAGGTTTCAGCTGCAAATCAGATGGAAATGTCCAATGGTCCTTACAGTGCAGAGGCAAAACAGATACTCATGCTTCTTTTTTTTAACATCATTTCCACTAATAAAATCATATCATTTTCTGATGTTGGACTATTTGATGTTTTAAAAGCAATTAAATGGTTGAAGACCATTCTCTTGAGTGGGCCAAAAGCTATGATTATTGTTCTGTTAAATGAAGCAAAATGTGAATCACCTAACCTCTGTAGGTATATTTTTGTGGATTTTGTCTTTGGGAATTCTATAAACTGTTGATCCAAATGGCTCCCATGAGAGAAGTTTTCAAATGTATGTGAAAACACTTCCATTTTGGACCACTCCCTAGCCAAATTGCTTAGAAATACTTGAATTTTATTTATTTAATTGTTTGATTGATTAAAACTATTTCTGTTGGGCTTGTATCCAAGATGTAGAGTACAGAATTTTTCTTCCATATATGAAAATTGCCCAGGTAACAACTCAAGACTTTCATGTTCTATTTATCCAAGCCATCAAGAACTTCAAAGCTTTCAAAATGGGCTTTAAAGCTGACTTTTCCTCACACAAGAGAAAGCCTGTATGAATGATGTGATATGTAATATTAATGCCATCTCTTACCTCAATCTGGATGCTACTGTTATGAATATTTACTCAAAAACTAAAATGGTTTGTGTAGGGAAGAGAGAGGAGAAGAAAGTGCTAAGTTGGGAACAGAACTATTTAGTAAAAGTACTCAGACTAATTATTCCTTTCTCATTGGCTGCAAAAAGGAGCTTTAAACTTTCTAAAATAAAGAAAAAATATAGCTGCTAAGATAATGTATTGTAATTTTATGGAAATGAATGATCCTGACAAAAGAGGAAAGGATTAATTTTAATTACAGCCCCAGTTATCAGTTCCTACTTTTTACTTTCTCTCCTCCTAGACATAAATGAATCATAGAATGGTGGGCCTAAAAGGGACCTTAGGGATCATCTAATCAGTCAGTCAGTCAGCATTTACTAAGTGCCTACTATGTACCAGTGCCAAGGCACATAGATGCTACAGTGGATAGAGTGCTAGGCCTGGAGTCAGGAAGACTTATCTTCCTGAGTTCAAATACTGCCTCAGACACTCACTAGCTGTGTGACCCTGGGCAAGTCACTTAACCTCTGTTTGCCTCAGTTTCCTCATCTGTCAAGTGAAATGGAGAAGGAAATAGCAAACCACTCCAGGATCTTTGCCAAAAAAACTCCAAATAGAGTCACAAAGAGTTGAACACAACTGAAATGATAGCAACAACAACAACAACAACAAAAATATGCCAGTGTCAGGCACTGTGCTAAGAGCTGGGGATACAAAGAAAGGCAAAAGATAATACCTACTCTCAAAGAATTCAGTCTAATGGGGGAGATAACATGAAAACAACTATGTACAAAAAAGTTACATACAGGATAAACTGGAGAGATTATCAACAGAGAGAAAAGCATTAGCATTAAGAAAGATAGGGAAAGCTTCTTTTAGAAGGTGGGATTTTAGCTGGGAATTAAAAAAAGTCAGGGGTGGCAGCTAGATAGCTCAGTAGATAGAGCACTGACCCTGGAGTCAGGAGGACCTGAGTTCAGATCCAACCTCACACACTTGACACTTACTAGCTATGTGACCCTGGGCAAGTCATTTAACCCCATTGCAAAAACAAACAAACAAACAAACAAAAGCCATGGAAGTGAGAAGGTGAAGATGAAGAAGGAAAGGAAGAGCATTCCAGCCAAAAAAGGACAGCCAGTGAAATCTAGTCAATCCCCTTATTCTACAGAAGAGGAAACTGAGGCTTGGAAAACCTTGTATAGATGGTGAGTGGTGGCTCCAGGGTTAGGATTCAATTTTTCTTGCCTCCTCACCTAGTATATTCTGTACTACAGTACTTCATGTGCATTCTTTTCCATGGGCTATTATTTGAAATTAGATGCCTTTCCTTATGGGGCTTTTATCCTCAGCAGAGAAGAAAGGTCACTTATGCCCCAGAGATCTTTGGGTTTTGTTTTTGTTTTTGTTTTCTTTTTTTTTTGTTTTTTCCTCACTCTTAAGTCCTTCTTTTATGCACTGTTCTGGAAACCACATGCTTCCCTGCCAAGAAGTAGTGAACAAAGCCCTAATCTGGATGCTGCATGTCAGCTCTGGTATAGGTATAGGCCCCATATGACACCTAAGAAGTTTAAGCTTAAATAGATTATCATAAACCATATCATAAGACCTCATTTATATAGTCCTTTTTGGTAAGAAGACATTTCACATATATTATCTCATTGGATCTTCCCAACATTTTTCCATTCACACCAGTTTGAAACCTTGGGGTCAGCTCCTCTGTTCATTCTCACTTCACCCATCCAGTTGTCAAGGTTTGCCAGTTCTCCCTCACTTCACCCATCCAATCAGTTGTCAAGGTTTGACAGTTCTCCCTCGCTTCACCCATCCAATCAGTTGTCAAGGTTTGCCAGTTCTCCCACCCTTCACCCATCCAATCAGTTGTCAAGGTTTGCCATTCTATCTAGGGCCCCACTCTCCCGATTGGTGATTGCCTCTCTAGGACCATGTTTCACTTCACTCTGAACTCTGGCACAGAACCCTTTCCTTCCCCACTAAGTTCTGGAAACAAGAACCAAGAACCAAGATTAAACCGACTCTGCTTTTGTTCCAGGATGGGGCATGTCAGTCTATTCTCCCAAGGTCCCAAAGTGATCCATCTTGGCCAGACTCCACTTTGTAGTTTATTTCATAATATAATATAATTTCAGAATACAAACTCCTTTAGGACAAGAACTATCTTTTTGGAGTTGTATCCCCAATAGTGAGCACAGTGCTAGGCACAAAATAAGTACTTAATAATTGGGTTTTTTTATTCATTCATTCTTATCTCCACATCTGTTACATCTGTCTCCTTCTCTACACTTACACAGCTACTATCATCAATTAAGCCTTTATTGCTTCTCATTTGGACTATGGCAGTATAGTAATCCTAATTGGTCTCCCTCTTTGCAATCTCTCCACTCTCTATTGCATCCTCCACTCAGCTATCAAAGCAATCTTCCTAATCTGATCATGCCACTTTCCTGAAAATTCGTCAACATCATCCTCTTAACTCCAAGATAAATTACAAATTAGGAATTTAAAGCCATAGTCTGCCAACCTACCATATTTCCAGACTTATTTCACTTTACTCTTCCATACACTATAAGTTCCAGCCACCAAACACACCTACTTTTTGTTCCCCGAATAGGGCATTCTGACTTTCATCTCCCTACCTGCTCATGGGGGTCCCTCATACTGGAAATATACTCCCTCCCCACCACCCCTCCTTGGAATCTCTAGTTTCATTCACGGCCCAGCTCAGGTGCCTTCTCCAACAGGATCTCCAAGTATTAATGTTCCCCTCCTCCTAAACTTACTTCACATATACTTGGTATTTACTTATGTACCCACTGTATTACTTCCACCAATAAAATGTAAACTCCTTAAGAGAAGAGATTGTGGGGTTTTTTCCTTGTATCTGCAGTACTTAGTTGATGTTCAGTCATTTTCAGTCATGTTGAACCCCATTTGGGGTTTTCTTGGCAAAGATGCTGGAGTGGTTTGCCATTTCCTTCTCTAGCTCATTTGACAGATGAGGAAACTAAGGCAAACAGAGTTAAGTGGCTTGCCCAGGTTCACCCAGCTAGTATGTGTCTGAGACCAGATTTGAATTCAGGAAGGTGAGTCTTCCTGAATTCAGGCCCTGCACTCTATCAACTGAGCCACCTAGCTGCCCCATAGTACCTAGTAGCAACTAGAAACTACTAGGTGTTTAAAAAGTATTTTTGAATTGAATTGAACCCTGGGAAGTAAGTAGTACAAGCATAGTAGAGAGAATGGAAAGTGGAAAGAACACAAAACTAGAAATCAGGAAACCAGCATTCTAGTTCCACTGCTGCAACTCACTAGTTGGGTGACCTTAAGGCAAGTCCACTTTATTTGTCAGGCCACCATTTTTAACTCTTTGGCAGCTGGGTGGAATAGTGGCTAGAGTGCTGGACCTGGAGTCAGGAAGACTCCATCTGAATTCAAATCCTACCTCAGATACTTATTAGCTGTGTGACCCCAGAAAGGTCACTTAAACTCTAAGCCTCAGTTTTCTCATCTGTAACCTGGGGATAATAATAGCACCGAGATTATAGGGTTGTTGTGAGGATCAAGTAAAATAATAGATATAAAGTGCTTTTCAAACCTTAAAGCATTTATATAAATGCTAGCTACTATCACTATTACCATCCTGTGTAAAATGAGGGGTTTGGACTAACCCCTCTAACTAAAAGTCTCTAAGATACCTTTCAGCTGTAGAATTCTATGGTTTTCAGTATTACTGTCCTCGTTTTACAGAAAATAACCTGATATCATTAGCCCAAGGTAAGACAGTAAGTATTCAGTCAGAGCTGTGACTAAAACCCAGGTCTTCTGACTCAAGACCAGTGTTCTTTTCACTATATTAAACTTCTCCATTAATCACTCAAATTGGACATCTAATGGAAAAGCAAAATGAGTACTGAGGGGGAAAATGCATTCCCTTTCCCCACACCAAAATCTTCTCCCTTGTCCAACTTCTAGGAAATGGACAGTCTCGCCAACTGTGAGGAGGGCCCTAGCTGTGCCTCTTTCAGAACTGTTACCACAGCTGCTCAATCCCCAAAGAAGGGGGAGCATGGGTTAAGTAGCTACATGGGGATGCAGAAAAAGGCAGCCTGAGAGGGAGAGGTGGACAGATGCCTGGGGGGTCTGCCACAAAAAGAAAGGAAAGCATTTTACAAACCTGTTCGCTACAAGTTCCACATTCATAAGTGTTTCCAAATGGAAGGCGGTCCAAACAGCCAAGATAAACATTCTGAATCTTTTTGAACCTACCGGACAATATAGGAAAAATCTGTGCATTTTATGGTTTAGGGGCACAACCTTTTAACTATGTTTTTGCATTGTCATGTCCAAGTTCTTTTTTCTTCTCAAAAATTAATATTTCCTTAAGCAATGCAGCTGTTTACTTTGGATAGACATGAATTGAAACCTGTCTCCCTCTGCAGAACAGCCAGGCCCATTAGAGGTATAACATGACACCTAGGGGATTTCAGGGCTCACTGCAGTACCTCCAAAATCATTTCTCTGGAGCCTCCAGAACCCTTAGGGGGTTGCTTTTTGGTGTTGGGGGGGCAAAGGCAGGGGCACCTCATTGTTTTTAGCTGTGCTAACTTGCTTCCACTCAAAGCTAGCACTCAGAAGGTCAGGCATCTTTGGAGGACAAAATGAACAAGATGTACAGTTTCTGTTTTTTAAAAAAATTAGTATTGTATTACACACAACTCCAGTTTCATCAGAGGAGAACAGTGAGTGTTCTGGCATGGAACATCCTCTCAAGTCCTTCCTTTGAACCAAAAAACCAAACAAGTCCCTATAAAGGAAAACGTCAGTCAGTTCTCTCTCAGCAAGAAACGACGCCCCATGGTGACAGGATATGAATGTTGAGCTAACAGTATCTTCAACCCTCTAAAACAGTGGTCTCCAAACTTTCTTGATTGTGTGCCTCATCAGTAAACAATTTTTGTGCATATCAACTCTTTTGTGTATATCAAATCTTCAAAATTCAGCTCTAGCAACACCTTCTGCCATAGATTTAAATGGATTTATAATTAAAGCTGGAAAAGCCTTGGAAGTCCATTGCCTCATTTTACAAAGAAGAAACTGAGGCTAAGAGATGAAGTGACTTGCCCAGAGTCACATAGCTAAAATGTCTCTAAGGCAGGATTTGAACTAAGGTCTAACTAACTCTATCCACTAACACCACTTTGTGGCCTCACTACCCAGGCTGCCATCAGTCCACTTAGCCCACTACTTCAGATGCTGCTGCAGCCAACACCATTAGCCTCTTCCTCTGCCTGAACCCCCTTGTTCAGCCTGTCTAGGGCCTCCCCACCCCCACCAACATCTGCTCAGACCTTAGAGGGAGGTGGGAAGGAAGAAAAGAAATAGCAGGTTCCCCTGATGGATCCCATGAGCTGCACTGCCCCCTCTGTGGCTACTGCAGCAGTTGCCCCTCCATCTCCTCACAGCTGCTACCAGTGACAGGTGTTTCTGGGTCTGCTGCAGCCTGGCTGCCCCAAGCCACTCAGTAGTTCACATCTGCCCAGCCAACACTTGCCTTTTCACCCCTTACTCAGCCCCTCACTTGGCCTGCTCCACTACCTCTGACTCCCAGATCCTTCCCTCGGTCTTCATATACCCTCCTTCAGATCCGTCCTCCAAATCCTTTTTCAGCCTTCCTCATGTCTGCTGTAGCTGCCACAGCCCAGGACTTGGAGGGAGAAGAGAAAGAGGAACCAGGTCTGCCCCTGCCCAAAGGCAAGAAGCTCATTGTGCCCCAGCAGGGAGCCCCTAGCCCATTTTTTAATGTAATGCTGCCCACTTTGGGAACCACTGCTCAAAAAGACTATAATGCCTAGAAATAGAGGTAAGGTGGTCCTAGAGCATTCTCAATTCAATTCAACAAACACTTATTAAATGCAAGATGCCTCCTTGGCATAGTTCATGGGGCACTGGACCTGAAACTAGTAAAGTCTAATCTGGCCTCACATACTTACCATTTATATGACCCTGGGCAAGTCATTTCATGTCTATCTGCTTTAATTTCCTCATCTCTAAAATGGTGTTGATGAGGGTCTGCCCCAGAGTAGTGACAGTGTCAGAGGAAAAAACAGGGTATGTATTACATTACAAGGTATCTTACAAAGATAAAATTGGCAATAGATTAGATACTGGGAGTGGGAGTGGCAAGAGAGATTGCTGTTTCAAGGCTAACACTGGGGTTGTTAGCCTGGATGACTGAGAGGATGGTGGTATATTTGACAGTAAAAATGAAGTTATGAAGAGTGGAGGGTTTGGGAGGAAAAATAATCCATTCAGTTTTGGACAAGTTGAGTTTAAGATGTCTCTGAGATGTCCAATAGGTGATTGGGGATGCAAAACTGGAAGAGAACTGGATAAATAGGTCTGAGATTCTTCAGTATAGAGATGATAACGGAATCCATGGGAGTTGATGAAATCACCAAGCAAAATAGTACAGAGAGGGAAAAGAAGTGGCCCAGGCAAAGCCCTAGGGAACACCCATCGTTAGCAGGTATGGCTTGCATGAACAGCCAGGAAAGGAGACTGAGAAAGAGAGATCAGACAGGTAGGAGGAAAAGCAGGAGAGAGAAGTGTCACAAAAACATAGAGGAAAAAATAACATCAAGAAGAAAACGATGATTGGCAGTGTCAAAGTTGTAGAGAGGTCAAGAAGAATGAGGACTAAGAAAAGATTTGGCTATTAAAAGAGCACTGTTAACCTTGAAGGAGCAGTTTCAACTGAATGATGAGACCAAAATCCAGACTGTAGAGAGTTAAGAGTAAGAGGAAAGGAAGTGGAGACACCTATTGCAGAGAGCCTTCTCAATCAAACATTTGATCTTGTTCGCAAACAGAAAGATAGAGTAGCCAAGGACAACACAATTTCAAAATATAAACTTATTTCCAAAACATTATGAAGAATCTGGTAGACGGTTATTAGCAGCACCATCTAAGAAACCAGTAAAGACAATAAAAAGGGAAAAAGTGTCTAGAGAGAGCTTGGCATGAGACCAACTAAACTAGATCATCACAAAAACATTTAAAGATAAAACTGAAAGGAGAAAACAAATGCAGGAAAAAAAATTGATCTACCTGCATTTCTAAAAGTTGTCTGCTTTTATCATCACTGACAGTAGAATCATCTCAATTGGAGTTTAACCTCTCAGCACCCAATGGGAAGAAGTAGAAATGGCACTTGAGATCAAATTGGGAAGAGAAGCTTGACCAGGCTAACTGCACATAGGAAAATGTGTAAAGAAGGCAACACAATTTCAAACCATTGTGAAAGACATTTTCAAGATATATGAAAAAGGGGAAGGTATTAAACAATTGAAAAGGGTTTGGAATATTAAAACTCCCATAAGATCATAGATTTAGAGATGGAAAGGACCTCACAAGGTCATTTACTTCAACTCCCTCATTTGGCAGATTTAGGAGATGGAAGGAACCTTAGATATCATCTAATTCAGCCCCTTCAGCTTACATGTGAAGAAACTGAGCACTAGAAAAATTGTTATTGGTTACATACTGAGTGATAAATTCAGGATTTGAATCCAGGTCTTCTGAACTTCAAATCCATCACTCTTTTCACTACTCCATAATGCCTCCCATTAATGCCTCAACATGTCTCAACTATAAAGATTCCCAGGCACAGAAGTTCTATAGCCCACATAACTGGGACTCACAATACCTGTGGTGGGAGACATTGACAAAGGTGTCATGATTTGGGAGGTGTCTTCACCTGAAATGTAATGTCACTGTTCGTCATCACGTGGTATGTGGTCAAACTGGAGATGTAACATTTCTCTTGAGGACATGCTCTCAGACATTTCCACACTTGGATTCCACATCCAGGATATCATTTGCTACACTTGATTTCCAGCTCGATGAGTTGTCAAAGAAATTAACATTTATCATGATCACAGAAATTGTTAGCCTTGACATAGGACTTTTTAAAAAAAAAAAAAAGAGGTAGAAACTATAGCAACAATGAACCTTCCAAATGATGCCAGGGTTCAAACTCCAAAACTGTATCTATCAAGCTGCAAAATAAGCCAGCTTATTCTTTTTTCCCCAGTGGACTTTCTATACCACCAAACTTTGCTGAAATGGAATTTGCTATTCTTTGGAAATAAGTGCTCCAATCTGGTTAAGTGACTTATCTAAGATTATAAAGGTAATGATTTTTAGAGGAAGAACATTTGACAGTCTCTTCTCAACATAAAGTAAAATGTCTCTCTATTGGATGCCCTCTTTACCTGCTACTTTAGTAAGGGCTAGTACCGTTTTCATTGTTGTTACTAATAATTATTTCTAGTAACTTTTCATTACCATATAGAGAATATAATTCCATAATTGAGATAATTAATATTAGAATGATAGGATTATAGAGATTTAGAGCTGGAAGGGAAGTTAAAGGTTATTAGGTTCAATCCCCCCCCCCCAATTAACACATGAGGGAAATGAGACTCCTTAGAAATTAAACAACTTACTTAAAGTCCCACAGGTAGAAACTTGGTTGTTTTAATTACAATCTCAGACTCTTTCAACAGTACAGAGCACTGCCTCATTAATTCATTTAGTATTAATAACAGTGTTTTTGTTGTTCAGTTGTTTCAGTCATGTCCATTTTTTTGTGACCTCATTTGGGTTTTTGGGGGGTTTTTTGGCAAAAATACTAGAGTGGTTTGTCATTTCCTTCTCCAGCTCATTTGACAGATGAGAAAACTGAGGCAAACAGGAAGATGAATCTTCCTGAATTCAGGCCCAGCACCACCTAGCTGCCCAATAACAGTGTTAATTTTACATTAATTTGTACCTGGTGATTAATAATGATGACTGTAACAACAATATCCTGTAAAGTAACTTGAAAGGTCTGATTTGCATGTCCCAAAATTTACACTCCCCAAAAATTTACACCCCCCCTAAAATATCTATGCATACAATTCTGATCCAAGAATCATTGGTTTGATAGGACCGTCTAGCTGATCCCTCTGCTTCAGGAAAATAAGACATCTAAATTATCCCCACAGAGGTAAGACCTACTTATTACATTGATTTGAAGTCTCACTTGAAAGTGTGTCAACTTTTTTTATCAATTAATCAATTAATAAGCATTTAGTAAGTGCCTACTATATGCCAGACACTATTATTGGCCCTGGAAATACAAAGACAAAAAAGAAAGTCCTTACCTTCAAGAAGTTTACATTCTATCAAGGGAGAAAACATATATACGCATAAATATATACAAAAATAATACAAGGCAATTTTGTGAAGAAATTGTTGTTGTTGTTGTCTTTCATTTTCAAAGAGGACCAATAATATCATGAAGTAATGTCTTGACTCATGTGTGAATTGGATTTAAGTGAGGCAGAATTGTACAAAATCGTTAGCCTCACTCTCTCTCTTCCAGAGTCACTGAAGTCCAGGGGCAAGACAAAAGACAGGAGGACTGGTGATGACTGGGATGCAGTAGATAGCCGCGGTATCTTCAAAAGCTGACCAAGCTATCAGCACTCCACAGCACCTGCTTCAGCCATCTTCATGTTGGAACAAATTGTTCTCATCTGCCCATTCTGCTGAGGGAGGGTAGTCTTCACATGCATGGGGGTAGACACCCCCCTGACTCATCAACTCATTTGAGGTTTCAATCTGGTTTAGCCCACCTGCTAAAACAACTTACTGGGGTGCAGCTGCTGTGCATGCTACAGCTTCTTGGAGCCAGGTGACAGTTAAGTGCCAGGTAGACACCCAAGGTGAGTGAGCAGCCCTGAAAAGGGCTCAGCAAGCCTTCACACCAGATCTGCTAATCCTCCTTGAACATCCATACATATAAATAATAACAGCTAGAAGGATCACAAAAGGCCTTGGGTAGGAACTAATACTTGAGATGAGGCTTGGAGGGATTTTAAGAGGCAAAAATGAAAAGAGAGTACACATGGCTGGGGGCAGGGGGGGGCAACAGCCTATGTAAAGAAAGGATAGCAGGAGATGGAATGTCATGTGGGAAGAACAGCAAAAAGAACAATGTAGTTAGAACATAGGGTACACAAATAACCTGGAAAGGCAGCTCAGATCCAGGTTGTGAAGGGCTTTAAATCTCCAACAACAGCATCTGTATCTGATCCTGGAGCTAAGAGGAAGACACTGGAATTTATTGAATGGGGATTGTGTGGTCAGACCTGTGCCTTAGAAATATCAGTGTGAAAAATGGATCAGAGAGGACAGAAACATGAGGCAAGGACACAAATTTGGAGGCTATTGCTATAGATCCTGCACGAAAGGCAGGATGGTAGTAAAGAGAGTACTAGCCTTGGACATAGATGACCTGGCTTCTAAGTCTTCACCCATTTTTAGTGGCAAGTCACTAAAGCTCTTTGGGGCTCAGTTTCCTTATCTTTAAAAAGATGGTGTTATACTAAGTGGCTCCTACAGTCTTCTATGAATCTAAATCTATAATTCTGCATGTAGGGTGGAGACAGACACAAGATGTAGATTCAACATGCCTTGGTAAATGACTAGATATGAGTGGTGAGAGCTAATGAAGAGTCAAGGATCACTCCAAGGTTATGAACCTGGATGGCAATACCCTTGACAATAATAGAGAAGTTCAAAATGGAGAAAGGTTTGGGGGGAAAAGGTAATGAGTTTTGTTTTGGACATACTGACTTTGAAATGCCTAGGATGTGATTATAGTTCAAATTCCAGTAAAATATAAATATATTTTCTCCCTCTTTAGGGATTTCCTATCACCATACCTTTACTCTGGCCATCATTCTTATCTCCCTCCAAAGGAAACTTGAACTCAGTACTTGGGAAACCAGGGTCTGATAGATGAGCTTTTGACTCATCTTGAATTAAGGTCCACACCACTCCCTGACTATCTCCACCTCTATCCCTTTATCTCTCCTCTAGATGTTAACTTCCCCCTTTAAAATATAAACTCTTTGAAGAACGGAGTCTGTCCTTCTTTACTTGTATTTGTATCCCTAACACTTGACACAGTACCTGGCACATAGTCAATGTAAATACTTTATTTAGCTATCTAAAATCTGTACTCTACATAATACACATCCATAAATCTTTCACCTACAGGTCTGACAGGCTACTGAGCTTGGCTACGATGATCTGCATCTATAGGTGTGATTTTTCAGAAGGCAGTATTGGCCACCTGGTCTGCCCTGCATTTGTGGTTTCATTTCCCACACAGGGAGTTCACACAGTGGACTGACATACTGTATGCTATAAAATTTACCATCTTGTGAGAAGAAACCAACTACCATGGTCTTCTGGAACAAGGTTCTTCATGATCAGTTTGAGGTAAAGGATCTCTCAGTAAATAAAAATTCAGTGTAGGTCAGTAATGTCCTTTGTTACTAGCTGGAAGCTAGAAGGTAGATTCTGGGCTTGCTAGGAGCTACATACTAGATCTGAGAAAGGAGTAGCTTCTTTACCCCAAGCAATCATTTTGTTGGGCCACATTCTAATCCAGGCTTGCAAAGGCAATGCAGTGTGCTGAGCCTGGAGTCAGGAAGACCCGAGTTCAAATATGACCTCACTAGCTGTGTGATCCTGGGCAAGTCACTTAACCTCTATTTGCCTCAGATTCCTCATCTGTAAAATGGGGATAATAATAGCACCTACTTCTCAAGGTTGTTGTGAGGATCAAATGAGATAATAACTCTAAAGCACAGCACAATGCCTGGTACACAGTAAGTGCTATAAAATATTAGGTATTATAATTTCATGCTATGGTTTTGTTGGTGTAGGTCTTTTCTCCATTGATGTAAATTCCCATCTTTTTATGCAGTAGATCATTTCATGAGTTCCATGAGCTGTGATCAAAAACAAAACACTACCAAGTTAGTACCCAACCCTCGGGTGAGGATCCTAGCTGGAACAACTGCTACCTAACCATATCTCCTTCATTTTGTACTTGTAAAGTTGATTTATGATCCTATATAAGACCTTATATTTATCCTTTCTAAATTTTATCACATTAGATCCAGCCCAATGCTCTACCTTATCAATATTCTTTTGGATCTTGACTCTGTCATCCAGTGTGTTATCTATCCCTTCTAGTTTTGTGTCATTGGTAAACCATATGGGTATCCCACCTATGCCTTTATCCAAATCATTGATAACGTTTTAAACAACATAGGGCCAACCACAGATGCCTAGGGGACTCTTATGGTTAAGTACTCCCTGGGGTACTCCTTCCATGTTGATACTAAACCAATCATGCCTACTCTCCAGTCACCCAACAAATTCTAAATCTACTAATTGTCTTACTGTCTAGTTCATATTTCTGCATCTTCTCCACAAGAACAGTATGAGAAACTTCAGCAAAATATTAGATAAATCCTGATAAAAACAATGTCCATGGCAAGTCCCTCATCAGCTAGTCTAGTAATCTTATAAAAAAAGAAAATGAGATAAATCTGGCATGACCTATTCTTGATTTAGCTATGCCGATTCTTTTTAATCATTGCTTCCCTTTCTAGGTAGCCACCAATTATTTCTTTAATTATCCATTCTAGAATTTTCCCAATAATTGAAGCCAAGATCATTGTTCTATAGCCTTTAGATTCCATTCTCTTCCTCTTTTTTATGCTCAGGACAATATTAACCCTTATTCAATCTTGTGGCATCTCTCTTGTAGTTTGTACAGGAGCTGAGGACCTTGTTACCCACACTTATGGAAGCCTAGGTATGAACATATTGGAGACTTCCCAGAGTAAACTCTGATTGGCGGCATACAAGACCAAAAAAATATGATCTTTCTGGGCCACCTCCCAAAGTTGAATCTGATCCATGTGAGCCCAGAGCTTTCAGGGCTATACAAGTGGAAGTTTAGGGATAAAGGAAGTGGTTGAGTTTAGGGGAGGGGCCCAGATCTGTGTTCAGATAAGAAAGAAAAAAAGAGATGGCAGGAGGATCTCTAGGGAAGCTCTGAACTCCCAATGGGTCCATGGATAGATTTCAGGGGATCCACTGATTAGTGCTTTTAAAAATATTTTTGATAACTGTATTTCAGTATAATTGATTTCCTTTCTATAAGTATGTATTTTATTTAAGGCATTTATAAACATCCTGAAAAGGGGTCCATAGATTTCATCAGACTGCCAAAAGAGTCCAAGACATAAAAAAGTAAAGAACCCCTGGATCTAGAGAAGTAGAGCCAACCATAAAAACCTACCTTAGGAAAAGACACATTGTGGAAGAAACAAGCGATGAAAGGATACATGTTTCTCTATCCCTAGAAGCCAAACTCGGTCCAGTCTCTACTAGTCCACCCCAACTACGCAGAAGATTGCCTTAGGAGAGAAAGCCACTATCCTTTCTGGCTTTCTTCATGATCTGTCATCCTTAAAGAAGTCAATAAGGTTGAGAAAAGAATCTGAAAGCTATAGACCAATGACCTTGGCATCAATTATTGGGAAAATGCTAGAATGGATAATTAAAGACATAATTGGTGGGCACCTAGAAAGGGAAGCAGTGATTAAAAAGAATCAATTTTTCCTGTCAGCTTAACACCTGAAATTCTTTTTAGAGAGAATAAAGTCATTCCTTCCTTAATTAGTGTTAAAATGAAAATATCTTGAGGTGACATATTGACAAAAACTCATCCCCAAGCAAGTAGAGTCAGTCAACAAATGGAAATGGCTAATGACATCTCTCTTCTTGTTTTGGTAAGTGGAAAAGGGCTTAACTGGAGAGCAGAACACAAGGTAAGTGAGACTGGATGGACAAGGGCACAGAAAAGGGTGTCTAGGAACAACAGAGATGGATATTGCTATTCTCACAATTTTGCCATGAATGGTACCAGCTTATGTTCAAGTGTGTGTGGCCAATTTTCATTTTGAATAGCCACAAATCGGCCTAGTTTAGTAAGAATCTTTTCACTGAGTCCTATGATGCAAACACTCATGCTTCTTGCCAGGCTGATTTTTTTAAATTGTCAATTTCATCACAAAGGAACTTTGTTCTCATGGACTTTATTAATCTAGGGATCACTGCATACCCAAAAACATCTGTTTTCTGAGCCCCAGATGGTAGTCTGTTTAAGCAGTTAAAGGAAGAGATGGGTGAATACAAAAGGTATATGTCCTTCGAGGAGCCAGAGCCCTTCTCTGCAGAGGATGTGGCTCCATAAGCAGGGCAAAGAGATGTCAGGCGGTCTGTGAATTACAGACACCAATGAGATAAAGCAGCACTATCAGCGAATGCCCCTTTGAAAACAAAGTGAGCTCCTATTGGCTATTTTACCTGTAGTTTAATCCTTCCTAATGGTGTTTTGTTTAATGACTAGAGGGGGTGGGGGTAGGTGTGAAGGTGTGGGGGTGGGGGGGTGTCACATTAACTTTTGCCCTATCACTAGCAAGATTCAGTCCCCCTAATACTCAGGCTGAGGATCCTTCTGGATCATCCTTTCTACCTCTAAAATTCTGATTCTCAGATCCATCTTTCCTCACCCCTCAAAAAATGGGGAGGTCTTTTGTACAAGGCAAAAAATACTAGATGAAAAGTCAAGACACTGGGTTTAATTCCCAGTACTAACTGTGTGGCAAGTCACTCAACCCTCCTGACTGTAGTTTCCCATCTGTAAAATGAAGAGGCTGGACTAGATGCCTTCTAGAGTCTCCTTTCAGCTCTGAGTCTATGATTCTAGGAGTGCTCTCTGCCCAGCACTCCAAAACTACATCAGCCGGCTCTGTTCAAACCATCATTAAGTTTTCAAATCCCTTATCCTGCAACACAGGGTCCACTAGGAAACCTAAGAATGAAGAGTGACAGTTTCCAGCCTGGGGATCACCAGGTCACTGGGTACCACAGAACCTACAGACCAACAAGACAGTTGAGTCCTAGTGTATTATAAATAGGGATGACCATCCAAGCTCTTTTCAGCTTAAACAAGTACAGACAATCCCAGGGCCAAGCTCTAGAGTCGGAAGGAACTTCAGCGGCCCTCCGGTCCAACCCTTTCATTTTACACACATCAAGTCCTAAAATAAACCGAAGCCACGAGTTGAGGAATAAAGCGTCTTTAATGGAGATAACAGGTTAGCAGACCTTCCACCCTGGAGGATATCTAGTGAATTTCCAATCCAAAGAGACCTGTAAAAAAGGTTTTTTTATAGTTTTAGGAGGAGAGGGGAAGGAGGTAGGTGAGGTAGTAAGAGGGGGCAGTTAGAGGAGGTAGGTGAGGTAGCAAAGCCTGGTCATGAGACTCCAGTGGCCCTTGGCAATCTGGGCAAGGAAAACCACTCCATACTGGCTGTCTTGCCCTTCATGCCATGAATCCCAATGCAAAGGGGCAAGGACATCAAGAGCTGAGATCCAAACCAAACTAGGTTCCTTTAGAAAGTAAAATCTCAGGGTGGGGGAATTAAGGTGTGGTTCAGCTCAACCTAATCAAGAGTAAATAGTTTAAGAGTAGGAATGCAAGGGCATTACTGAAATATTGACACTACGAAGATCATTTAAGGGAGTGGCGATCTATATTGCATTTGAAATTAACAATTTCTCTCATTATATTAACAGTTTTCTGTTACAGACAGGAAACTGAGGCCCAGGGAAGTTAAAGAGCATGATTCCTCTCAACCCTCTCAGTGAGGGGCACAGCAGCTTCCACAGAGGAAACAAAAAAGAGAAGCCAAATTCCTGCACCAATCACCAGAACAGTTCTTGTGGATTAGGATTACAATCAGTAATTTGGATCAGTAATGCTGTCTGGAGCTGGGAGGCTTTTAGGTAAATGAGGACAACTGTTTCAACAGCCCTCTCCAATTCCTCACAATCTGTGGTTTTATTCCATTGCTGACCCTAATGCAATGAAACTGGAGCTGTAGTGCCAAGGAAACGGAGCTTCTTGGCATCTCCCACTGCTGGTTTCTCAGAATTGCTCTGTCTTCTTCCAAAGGAACCTCAGGAGAACCACAGTTAGAAGACTTACTTCATCTGAGGGAGTCAAAATGATTTTGGCAGCTTTCTGGAAAGGAAAAAAAAAAAAAAAAAACAAAGACAGCTAATCCCTGCCCTTGTCCCTCCCCATGGCAAAAAAGAAAATTTACAACATAAGACATTTTGATACTAGTTCCAAGTTAACTGAAATACAGTGGAAGATCTGTGATGTTGCACAATGTGGCAATCTGGAGAGGTACATATTACAGCTAAGAGTTTGGAGATTTGCTTAAATATCCCAGTGTCTGGGTCTGGCCAACCTGGCCATGGAAGTCACAGGAAAGCCTCTTTTTCTATAAAATCAAATTTAGTTTTTGGTTGCTGTGGATGTCAAGTACTCACAGCATAGGGAGGCAGAGCAAAGCTTTTTAAATATGAGAGTTCCACATGGCACGCTACTTCTCCCCACAAAGGAAGGTGATGGGCAAGATTCAATATTCCAAGGTTGCCAGATTCTACACGTATTGTCATGGGTACAATTAATTACATCATATTGGGGAGTTAACAGAATTTACAATACTGCCAAATACAACAAAATTATTTTATCATGTACAACAATAGACATCCTGTTGTCCTTTGTAAGAATAACAATAATAATAGCTAGTATTTATATAATGCTTCAATGTTTACAAAGTACTTTATAAATATTATTTCATTTTATCCTCACAACACCCCAGGAGGCAAGTGCTATTATTATTCCCACTTTACAGATGAGGAAACTGAGGTAAACACATTAAATGACTTGCCCAGGGTCCCATAGCTAGTAAGTATCTGAGCCTGCCTCTGTATTGTTATTAAAAGATAGACTGAAATGTTTTCTTCCATATCAAATGGACAACATGGCCATATACACAACTGCAGTTTGTAATCTTCTTGAAAGGGCCAAAAATAAAGGAGATTTCCAAAAGAAATCCTTAGAGAATAGGTACAAAATGAGTCTAACTTTATAGTCAGTTAGTCCTACGTATTTACACCTCACATCAAAACAAGATGACAGGGTATCCTTGGTAGATTTCATTCGGTTGGGTTAAAACAACCTGTGAATATTGCCAAGAAAGCTTTGCCTTCCATTATACACCAGGTACTTTGTGGTTACTTTTTCATCCAATACAGATCATCTGACAATGAAAAAATTATCTTGGGTATCCCTCCTGATGTGAAGAAGATGCAAAGAAGGCCCCCATGTTCACTGTGGTGAACCTATGGAAAGATACAAGTCACACAGGATGTGTAGACATGAAAGGGTTACAATCTGCATTAGTTGGGAGATCATAGAATCATAGATTTAGGTCTAGAAGGAGTCTTAGAGGAACTCTAGCCAAACTCCTTCATTTTACAAAGAAGGAAACTGAGACCCAGAAAAGGTTACTTTGACTTGCCCATCTAGTAAGCAGCAGAGTCAGACCAGATCTCCCAACTCCAGATTTAGTGGTTTTTCCACTGCCCTGTGAAATCACCACATCAATGAGATTGGAGTATTGGAATCTCAATAATCAGAAAAGAAATAATAAAATATCACCGTTATTTCAAAAATGAAAATAAAAAAATACTGGAAAACATAACTTGATGCAAGAGCAAACACTTACTACATTCTATAATGGTGATTAAATTCCTGGTGAAGCTGTCTTCTAATGCCTTCAACTTTCCATGTAGAAAACTTCAAAAAGGATAGTCTTTCCTTGAATAGGGGAGGCTACTGTGAAGCTGGTGTCTAAAAAGCTCTTAAGAGCTGACAGATTCTGCGCTATCCTCTATAACTGAAGAGATCTTGGTTTCTGTTATTACAAGTCACAGATGCACAGCAGCAGCCAGAAAGGCTAGCAAAGATGCTAGGGACCACCAGGAAGAGGACAGGAAGCCAACAGAAGATGTGCCTTTTTTTTACAGAATCATTTTAAGTCTGTGTCTATAACACCCTATGCCATTCAGATTACAACACCCTGTGAAAGACCCTGTAACAGGGCAGGTAGGTGGGGCAATGGATAGAGCTCCAGCCTTGGATTCAGGAGGACCTGAGTTCAAATCCAGCCTCAGACACATAACACTCACTAGCTGTGTGACCCTGGCAAGTCACTTAACCCCAATTGCCTCACAAAAAAAAGTGCCAAGGGAAGATAAACTAATATTTCAAAAGATGAAGGGATTTTGTACATAAGGATGCTTTAGAGATTTAGGATTATCTAGAGAGCTGGAATAGACCTCAGAGGCCATCTGTTTCAACCCCCACCTTTTAATAAAAAATGAGGAAACTGAGGTTCAAGGAGGTAGACTGACTTGCCAAAGCCATGCAGGAAGTGAGGGGCAGCAACAGGATTTGAACTCAGTCCCTACAGCTGAACTGTAATCCCTCCAGCAGATATTTGATAAGTCTGCTTCCCTGCATATATGCTCTGACATGGATAACAAGGCCCTCCTTTATGCACGCTGGAAAACAGACCTATCAGATACCTACTGTGGGACCGTATCAAACAACCCATACTATGCATGCCCCGAAGACTGGGTTCTCATTGGCCAGTTCTCTATTACACCACTCCTGGTACCACTATCAGTGACAAAATACTGAGTGGATATTTAATCTGACCTAATAAAACATTTTTTAATCATACAGAATCTATATTATAGATCAGAGACATGAATATTCACATTGTGGTAAGGTCACCCTGCCCACCTTAAATGTCACAAGAAGCAATCACCAGTTCTTCCCCTCCCTAAGCGCCTGAAATGGGAACAACCATTATTTTTGTCCCTTCTCCACTTTGTTGTTTTCTTGAGAAAGCCAAAGGCTAATTTGCATGACTTACCCAAATATCTCAGATGAAGATGATGGATGGACCAAAAAATGAAGAGGAAGATGGAATGAAGAGAGTCCCTAAAACCTCCAAGACTCATTGTACGATGCTGAGTGAGTGAGAGGTCCCCTATGGAGGAGGCAGAAAATCCAAGTTCATTTCTGAGGTGTATTTTTCAATCTTTTTAAAAGTCTATCACTAGTTCCCACTTCTCTGGTAGCATAGTTTGAAATTTCAAAACAGACCAGACTGACTCAGACATGAAGGTTCCTAAAACTGGATCATCTAGATGGCTGCTGGCCCAAAGATAAGCCTGGGATGTCTTGGGGGAGCCCTATTAGATGACCATAATTTCCGTTAATTTTCCAATATAGTGCTTGGCTAGCGAAAATGGAAAAAAGGGAAGGGATAGGAAGGGGTCAGGTGGGGAAGGAAACCAAATCCTTTTTTTCTTCAAATGGCATTTGAAAATGGTTAGGCCTTATAGCAAAAATGAGAGTCTTTCACAAGAAAAGAGTTCCTTTGCCAATAGTAGTCCAGAAAGTTGGGAGCTATTAGTTAAATTGTAATTCTCAAGGAGTGACAGGGACTCCATTGTTTTCAAAATAAAATAAAACTTTATCACTACAAACTGATTCGGTAGATCAAACACACATGATATGGTTCATTTCTGTTCTGTAATTGTCCTTCATGCATGACTTCAATCTGGCAAAAGCTTCCCTTAACAAAGGAGACATCAAATGCTACTTTTCCTGAATGTGGAAACAACTCTGTTCCAAAACTCATTGATATAATGGCTGTTTAGACCTCTGTTTACTTCTTTAATGTAATTTTTCAATTCCTGAAATGCACAGTTCATGCCTTCCAAGGTCTCCAAATATTTATATGCAGCTTAAAAAAAAAAAAAAAGAAAGGCAATCTAAAAGAAACCTTCTAATAACACAGACAACATGGATCCACTCCAAGTAGCAAATACAGTTCTCTTCCCTAAGGGTAAACTAGATCCAAAAAAGACAAAGCTATGTATCAGCGGTCAATCAATCAATAAACATTTATTAAGGGCCTATGTCAGCCAGGCACATAAATGGTCTACAGCTCTACTGGATTAGATTTCCCCTACTGGAGGAAAAGGATAGGATTGCTAAATTCAGCCTTTGCCCTGAAATTACAATGTATATATTAAAGAGATAATACTACTGGCCTACCATGCAGCAAAACATGTCCTTCTGTGCTCTCTTTCCCATGCCCTACTGTAGTTAATAGCTCACATGTAGGAGGCAGTTGGCTAGGGATATGGAACAGAGCTCTTTTCTATGCAAAGTGAAGTGGTCCATGGCATTCATTCATTCATTCACTCATTCATAAGTCATTCATTCATAAGACAGACATTTATTAGGTGCCTGCTTTCTGCAAGGCACTGAAGAGGGTACTATAATACTTAAGATATAGTTCCTATCTTCAAGTAACTTACTATCTAATAGAGGAGGAAAGACAGGTACACAAATCCCTATAGCAAAAAACAGATTATGTGAAGTACCTAAGAGATACAACCAAGAAGCCATCTGGGTTCAGAGGAAGGAGGACTCATTTTATGAAGCAGAGGAGTGGATAGAGCATGGGACATAGAGTTGAAATTCTCTGAGTTCAAATGGTTCATCTAATACCAGCTGTGTGAACACGGGCATGGCTGAGGCACAGGTAAGGATTTTTCTATTATGCATATGCTACTCTAGTACTGAGCTTTAGGTATTGCCCTGAAATTTCCCAGGTGCTACATTGCTCTATAGTGTGTGTTACCATGTTGGGTAACACAGTTTTTTTATTTCTTCCTCATTAATGGATCCTTCATGATTTAACCTATAACTCAGAACCAAATCTCTGGGTTATAAAGGCTAGGTTCAATCTTAGAAGCATTTCACAAATCACTCTTTGACATGTACACCTACCCAGGGCCTCCCCCAGGTAACATCAGAATATAGTTTGCCTCATGTGTCTACAGAAAAGGTAAAAGGCTCATATTTAGACCATCAATATATTAAATACAGGCTTTATTTTACCCAACAGGAAACACAAAGGATTCATTCACACCCTATTCCTTTGGCTGAAATCTGGATTTAATGCCCTAGAAACTTCTTCATCCTGGCCTCACTCCACTCCTGGAATTCACACATTGGAAGTCCCCTCTACCCTTTTTACCTCTCTTTTAGTTCTCTGAGGCTCAGTTTCCACATCTGTAAAAATGGAGGTGGTAATAATGCCTGCAGCACCTACTTCACAGGCTTCTTAATTAAGCTCAAGTGGCATGATGCATTTGTATACAGACTACTTTGCAAACAATAATGTGCTATATCCAGTTATTCCTATTATGGATGATGCTATAGGAACAGACTTCATAAAGAAGGAGATACCAAACCAGTGACTATGGACTCAACAGGCCAACATTCTAAACAACTAAGCTAAGTAACCCCAATCTTAGTTGCCACAAGTTTTTTTTTAAAGATGTGAACAAATAGGAAACTAAACTTCATTTAAATAAAATTCAGTTGTGCTCAGAAGTGAATGGGAAATCAGGAGAGTGTGGCACAGATGAAAAGAGTATCAAACTTGGAGTTAGAAGCCATAGGTTCAAATCTCAGCTTTACCAGTTCTTATCCACTTTGAACCTCAGTTTCTCTATCCATAAAATGGGGATAATAACAATAATCAAAATAATAATAATAGCTAGCATTTATGTAGCACTTTAAGTAAGTTCTTCAAAGCATTCTACAAATATTTTATTTTATCATCACAACAACCCTGGGAAATAGAAGATTATTATTATTTTTATTATTATTATTATAATAATTATTATATAATATTATATAATTATTATTATTGTCATTTTGCAGATAAGGAAACTAAGACAGACAAAGGTTAAGTGACTTGCCCAGGGTCACACAGCTAGTAAGCATCTGAGGCTGATTTTTAACTTAGGCCTTCTTGAGTCCAGGCCCAGAGACCTTCATCCTGAGCCACCTGCCTCACAGGGCTGGTGTAAGTATCAAATGAGATAATACAAATAAATTTAAAGCTCTGCATAAACTATTATGATACAAAATGCAAGTCTTCAATGGTATATAATCACTTTTTACAAAGGTAAGGTGCTGCACACTGTATCAGCTGAAATTTGGGGATTTTTGTTGTTTTTTTGTTTTGTTTTTGAGACGGGATAACCCTATCTCAACCAGCTCAGAAGTATAGTAGCGACTCATGGACCCAACCCCACTGTTGATATGCATGGCAGCTTTCACCTTTTCCATGTCTGATCTGGGCCAGTATCTGGATTTAGTGCAGACACCAGAGTAGCTTTAGTCCTGCTATAGCTCAGAACTTGCACACTCAAGCAATCCACCAGCGTCAGCCTCCCCCATAGCGGGGCTTATAGGCATGTGTGCCACTAAGCCCAGTCATTTGGGTATTACTTTTACAAAATAGTCTTTTAATGAAGCAGGCACTTTGATGTTACCTGGGCGAAAAATTACAAAGGCATGAAAAGTCAACCTTAGGATATAAAAGCACAGGACCACCACCCACCAACCTGTAAGACAGCACCCCTAGCTGCGTTGGCCATCTGGAAATCCAGGAGCTACATCATATTAAGTTACATAATCTTAAAGAGGACACATCATCCTATTCTCCAGACTTTCCCTATAACCAACCAGTAAGACTTCCAAGTTCCTACTTATGTTTACCCTAAACTTTTATTTTAATTCATATACTAAAGATCATATCAGTGAAGAAGACATTACATCAGACTGAGGCAATAAGAAAATGCTTATCTCTGAATCTTCACTTACTGGTTCCTTCATGTCCCAAACCCTTCTCCACATACTAAACAAGGGGGAGGGGGGAATGGAGGGAAGAGCTTCTCAAATACAAGTAAAACTACCCTCTGAGAAACAAATCAATATGAGGGTTTCCTCCAAATATTTTCTGAGTAAATCAATCTCTGGCTGAGACATGGGTAAAAATTTTTCTTTTATGCATATGCTAGTCCAATACTGAGCTTTAGGTAACTGTCCAGAAATTTTCCAGATATTACTTTGCTCCATAGTGTATATTACCATGTTGAGTAACTTTTTATTTTATTCCTTCCTCATTAAATAGATCCTTTATTGATTTACTTTATAAATCAGAATGAACTTTATACAGGCTAAGTCCAATCTTGAAAGCATCTCACAAATCACTCTTTGGCATCCAGGGTCTCCCCCAGGTAACATCAGAATATAGCTTGCTTCTACATGTCTATAGAAAAAGGTAAAAGCAGGGGTAGCTAGGTGGTACAGTGGATAAAGCACCAGCCCTGGAGTCAGGAGGACTTGAATTCAAATCCGATCTCAGACACATGATACTCACTAGCTGTGTATGACCTTGGCTAAGTCACTTAACCCCAATTGCCTAGCCCCCCCCCCCAAAAAAAGGTAAAAGGCTTGCACTTAAGCTATCAATATATTAAATGCAGGCTTTGTTTTGCTCAACAGAAAATTCAAAACACAAAGGATTCATACCCATTCCTCTCCAGGCTGACTTCTGGACTTTACCATGCCCCAGAAACTCTTCATCTAGGAAACTCTTTCTAAGCCTGGAATTCACACTTTGGAAGCACACTCCACCCCTGTAGCCTCTCTTTCTGATTGGGTGGCTTCTCCCAGAATCTCATTGAAGGAAGTAGCCCAGGTCAACTGTCTCATTCCTCTCCAGGCTATACTCTGAACTTTTTTTACCATGTTGCCAGGTACTTTCATTTCCCACATATAACTTTTTTACTTCTTTCTATATGTTGTCTTCTCCCATTAGAATTTAAGTTCCTTAAAGGTAGAGACTCTTGCTTTATGCTCATATCTGCATTCTCACTGCTTTGCACAGTGCCTGCTACATAGTAAGCTCTTAATAACTGCTTATTGCCTGACTGATTGACCCAAGCCCATAAACGTATGACAACTTTTTTACCCTTTCCTGTGAGCTCCATCTCCATAATGGCCCTCTACAATCTTCCAAACAACAAATCTCTCCACTGCTTGGAAGAGATAACGTTTAAGATTTCTCTTTGCACAATCCCCATAAATCACAATGGTTATAAAGGACAAGATCCAGGTGTGCTCTTTTATAGTTTAACTTTATCCTTTGCTCCTCCTCAGCACCAGATCCTACTCTGGAATTCTTCTTCTATAGCTATTTATGGGTTCTTTTTAGTCTTTTATATTGAATACCTTATTTTTAAGTGATATAAAGGCTGTCCTATTCTCTATATGCATTTGGTTCCTGGGGTACTTTCATGGGATCTGGGAACCCTAATCCCCTCATTTGGGGAAATCTAAATATAAGCCTACATGAGCATACAGGCTTTACACCATCTGCAAACTTAACAATGCTTTTAAGTCATTGATAAAAATGCTAAATAGAATAGGACCAAGGACAGATTCCTAAGGCTCTCTGGTAAAGATTTCTCTCCAAATTTGAATCCATCTAATTTTATTATCTCACTCATATATCTCCATCTTGTCTACCAAGACAGAGTGAAAGATTTTCTCAAATATTTTTGCTAAAATTTAGGTATGTCTCCAGCTATTACTAATCTGCCAGTCTAGTCACCCTGTCAAAATGGGAAAAGAGGTTAATCTGGCATGATCTATTCTTTAAAAAAAAAAAAAGTTATGTCTTTTTTCTTTATATCATCATCATTTCAACACCTCTTCCTTAGAATAAAAAAAAAAACAATTAAACAATGTATATAATATACAATATTCCACCCTAGAATTTCTATGCCTCTGCTATGGGACCAAGTAGGGAGAGTATAGTATATTTCATTATATCATCTCTAGAACCTTCAGTGATTTTTCAATTGCTCAGAATTCAACATCTTTGTAGTGATCTTTCCATTTACATTATTGTAATTATTGTTTCTATTGTTTTCTTAATTTGAATTATTTTACTCTGAATGCATTCATATAAATGTTCCCACTTTTTCCAACTTATAAGCTCCTCATATTCATCCCTTCCTACTGCTTCTGATACATTTTGTTTTGACATCTCATTGACATAGTCAATAAGCCATATCCTATACTATTTACCTTCTTATTTAAAAAATAATTAAATAAAACTTTTTAACATAGTAACTACAACTATCAGGACTTAAAATTTTTTTAATTTTGCAAACAGAAAGGATGTGTGTTTCCACTTTTTTCATTTAGAAACAAGTTTGTACAATGTATTTGGTCTGATTTTGTGCCTTTTACACAATTGTAGTCATTGTATATATTGTTTTTATGGTTGTGCTCTCATCTCTCTGCATGGTTTCTTACAAGTCTTTCTCTATTTCTCAGCATTCTTCATATTTGTTTTCCTTCTTGTATAATAATATTCCATTACAGTCATATACCATAATTTATTGAGCTATTCTCCACTTGTTGGGCACATTTGTGTCCAGCATTTTGGTGCTACAAAAAGGGCTGCTCTAATTATTTTTTCATATTTAATTTTTTTGTAATTGACCTCCTTGGGATATAAACACAATAGTGGGATAGTCATATCAATGGTATGAACAGATTAGTAACCTTTCTCGCCTGATTCCAATTCCACTAATATCAAATTTCTTTTTTATTATTAGTGATTTTGAACATTTTTCTTATGATTGTTCATATTCTTGTTTCTTTTGAAAATGATCTGTTCATATTTTCTGACTACTGGTCTATTGGGACATGGCTCATAGCTTATAGATCTATAACTTGTCTGTATTTGCCATTCCGGCTTTTAGTGATCATTCCTTTCTCTAAATGCTCAAAAGTCACCCACATTTCTAATGCTACTATCAATGGAGCCTGGAATAGTCACTAAGGAAACAAATCATAGGCTAATTTCTGCAGAACTGATTGAAGGGAGAACTTGGAGTGATTTGCAAGCTAACAAGTCAACCCAAAATTAGTAAAAATTACTCAATCTTAGAAATTCAAAAGGCGGTCCTTTATACACAAATCATGGGCGCAGTTAACTGCCTTTCATTTCTTGGTTTTGTCACTAAAAGAAAGGAAGCATTTTGCTACAAACTCAAATGGAGGAAAGCAGCCTTTTTCTTGGAAAAATCATAAGCAGGCAGGAAAGGTTTTTCATGCCACACAGATGGAATCATGACCCTAGAAAGTGAGGGCCCTGATCCACCAGTCATCTGGCTACTAAATTTCCACCTCCTTTTCCCTTTACCATCATGAATTGGAGTAACCTCTCTGCCAAGGCAAAAATCCCTTTCCCTTGTCACCACACCCTTTACTCTCATGTCAAGTGTCTATTCTTCTCTGCTCTCTCTTCTGCTGTGGCCGCTGGGACCTTTGCACTATGATTAACAAGCTCCCCTTCCTCTGAGATCTCTTCCTCTCACACTCTTTCCAGTTTCCTCTGAGAGACTTCTCACTGTCATTGACCACCACCCTCGGTGCTGGTTAATCCTTCTCTCATATTCCACAACACCCTGAGCTCCCCACTACCAATTCCAGACCTTCCCTTTACAGCCACCATCCTATAACCTCTTTTTCTTTGACGTTCACCCCCTCCATTTATATCACCTGGTCCAGGTTCCTGTTACTGTCATCTGCTGGGTGATCATATTCTTTACCTCCTTTCTCAAGGAGGTTGGTACTGGACTCAATTTTTCTTTCTGCCCAAGTCCCTATCTTTATACTTCCAGACTTCAAAATGCATGCAGGTAGGAGCAGCTAGGTGACACAATGGAGTACTGATCCTAGAGGAGGAAGATTCATCTTTCTGAGTTCAAATCTGACCTCAGACACTTACTGTGTGACCCTGGGCAAGTCACTTAATCCAGTTTGCCTTGGTTTCCTCATTTGTAAAACGAGCTGGAGAGGAAATGGCAAACCACTCCAGTATCTTTGCCAAGAAAATGCCAAATGGGGTCACAAAGCATTGGACATAATTGAAAAATGACTGAACAACACCCTGACCACCCTGAACTCACTATTTATCAACCTCCTGAAGTTCTATGACCTGTGTGTCACTTTCCCTCAGTAACCCAACTCAGTGTCCATAACATAGCTCTCACCATCACCCCAAACTATGCCATCTCCATGATCCTGAACTCTGAAATTTTCATCTGATCATAATCTCCTCTCCTTCCATAGCTCTGTCTATACCACTCCTCCTTGACTTATTCTTTGTTCTTGTTCCAACCTCTGTTCCTTCCATGTTATCTCAGTTATCATCACTGCTCTGGTCTCACCTTATGAGTACTGATCTGCTCAGTTAACTTGTTTAGTTTAACTATGCCTTGTCCTCCACTCTTTCAACCCTCGCCCCTTTGTCCTTCTATTTTTCACAAACATCAGTCCTCAACCATGGTTCACCACCATCAGCCTTCTCTCTTCCTTCTCTCAAAGCATCTGATGGCACAGTGGATAGATCAATATGCCTGAAGTTAGGAAGACCTGAGTTCAAAGCTGGCTTCAGACATTTACTAGCTGTGTGACCCTGGGGAAGTCACTTAACCTCAGTTTCCTCAACTGTAAAATTGGAATAATAACAGTACCTACCTTGCAAGGTTGTTGTAGGGATCAAATGAAATGATATATGTTAAAAAAAAAAAAGTGCCTGGCACACAGTAGTTGCTACATAAATGTTTATTCCCTCCCTTCTCTTTCACGCTGCTAAACATGGCTGAGGAAGTCGTACAACCATACTGAGTCCCCTAAAAATTCATATCATCTAATGTAGAATTAGGCTACAGAATAAAACCCCTCACTGCTGAAACCCCAGAATTACAGAATTTTAGAGTTGGAAGGGACCTCAGTAACCTTTTTAATTAATACATTTATTGTTTAGTTGTTTTTTAGTCACATCCGACTCTTTGAGACCTCTTTTGGGGTTTTCTTGGCAGATACTGAAGTGACTTGCCATTTCCTTCTCCAGCTCATTTTACAGAGAAGGAAACTGAGACAAAAAGGGTTGTCTTTGTGCCACCTAGAGGTTCAATTAACATATATACCCCAAAGGAAATTCTGCTTATAGACCGGCTTCTGCTCAAATGCCATGAGGGGAAACCTATCACCTTCTGAGATTATTTTATTCTTCTCTGGTTGACTCTAACACTCCGAGTAAATGTCATTGGTCGTATTGCAAACCAGGCAAAGTCTGAGAAATGTATGTAAGGACAGATTGATCAGCATTACCCAAAAAGACAAGCCAAAGTTGTCTCAGACAGTGTCATGCAGTGGAAAGAGCGCTGAGCTGAAGGCACGGGACCCAAGTCTGAATCCAGCCTCTGCCCCTCATTATCACTGTGACTTTGTGCAAGTCAAGTCACATCACTGGATCTTAGCTTTCTTATCTGTAAAACGAAGGGATTGAACTAGATGGCCCTTATTGCTAGATCCATCTATTCTCACATGCTCCTTCCCCATGGCGAGTACATAGTGTTATCTCCAGATATAAAAGGAAGAGAACACAGAGTGACATGCTGGAAAAGAGAACCTTGGCTGTGAATAGGGGCCTATGTTGTTGATGCCGGACTTAGAATGTGAAATAAACATAAACTGAACTATAAGCAAACAAGAGACTACACATGATCGCCTGCTATAGCTAATTAAGGGCAACTAAGAAATGCTAACAAAATGTGTTTCTATAAAAGATAAAGCCACAGTGCCAAAGGACAAAGATGGCCAGGAGGAACTTCCAGATAACAAGGACCACTAAACACTGAAATGAGTTTACAAGACAAGAGATTCTTTTCTAGATGTTTCTGAAAATACTTTCTTTTACCTGTCTGGGCTAGTTTAAGCACAATACCGCATGAACACGGAGGATGAATTATGTAACTTCTCATGACCAAGTCCATTCATTCTTTAATCAACCTTTTTAAAAGGATAAAACTAAAAGGCTGTTGTCAACTATGGGTTTTCATAATCAAAAGTATACGGTGTTCCTCGCCCCCTGGTGGTCATAATCTTCTCTGGCTTTGGGATAGACTTCTGCATAAGAGAGCAAAATTATACAGCAAGTGATGGTTCCCCTCAAAAACAAATCTCCTTCACCCTGTGGTTGGACGACAATACAGAGTAGCTAACCCAGGGCCTTAATATTGATATCAAACAAAAAGCCCAACACAGAATTGCCAAGTCACTAGTATCACCAGCCTATCTGTCACCTCGCCAACTTCTCACTAGACACCTCTAATGGGACAGGATAGCCAGTAGTAGTCAGTCACTGACTTCTGTTCCTACAGGACAAAGTAAGCTGCAAAGGGAAGGTACAAAAGTGTGCAGAAGATTGGCAGGGTTTCAAGAGGGCCCTAACCCCTCCCTCACCTCCACAGGTCCACTATAATCATAAAGAGGCTTTTGAGGGAGTCGTTCCCCTGGTCCTGCCTGCCATACAGGAAGCTCTAGGTCTCTGGGGTAGGGAAAGAGGAAGTTGTGGGTAGAAGAAACTATTATTAGCATCATAAAGGTTATGTAGTCTCAATTCTCTATAAAGAACTACCCACATTAAACTTTTATAGTCTGAATTTTGGCCACCCAAGAACATAGCTCAGTCAATAACTTAGTTATTATAAAACTAAAAGTTTCCAACAATATTGTCTTATCTCTCATTGAATCTGGTTAAATTATTTATATAAGGCAGAATATGCCTGTGTAAATTATTATTGCTTTACTATTAATTTGTTTTAGAAACAGTTTCTTTTTCATTCATAATACAGAGGTGTTAAATCCGAAATTTTAAAATCCCCAAAGGAAATGAATGAAACACATTGGGAGTAAATGTACCATAACTGCAACAGCAAGCAGCTTTAGTATTAGATGAAGTGCTGGAAATTAAAAATGCAGTAGTACACTCACTATTTTAAGTAAGCAACAAGGCTACCTTTAGCTAGGTTTGAGTTAGAGGAATGGTGGGACCCAGGTGAGCTTCTTGGCTCTGGAAGCCTACGGGTGCAGTGGCTAATTTCCTGAGTTTTTCTAAAATGAGTCTCTCTGTTTTGCCCAGCATGCTTACTAGTGAGTCAGTATTCAAGGAAACAGTGTTTTATCTATTTCCCTCCCTTGAGTGCTTTGTGTTGCCATGGAGTCACAAAATCTCAGAATTGTGGGACGATCAGAGGTGATATAGTAGAATTTGTCCCTGAACAGAAATGCCCTATACAGCATGCTCAACATACACTCAGACAGCTTTCAGTGGAGCCAGCCTCCAGTGAAAAGGACTTAACTACCTCTCAAGGAAACCCATTTCACTTTTAGATGTCCTGTCAAATCAATCTCAAAAATCTCTCTCCTCAAACAATTTGGAACTATTCCCAAAGGGCTATCAAACTAAGTACACCCTTTGACCCAGCAATACCACTACTAGGTCTGTATCCCAAAGAGATCGAAGAAATGGGAAATGGACCCATTTGTACAAAAATATTTATAGCAGCTCTTTTTGTGGTAGCAAAGAACTGGAAACGGAGGGGATGCCCATCAATTGAGGAATGGCTGAACAAGATGTGGTATGTGATTATGATGGAATGCTATTGTGCTATATGAAATCATAAGGGGGATGATTTCTGGACCTGGGAAGACTTATATGAATTGATGCAAGGTAAAGTGAGCAGAACCAGAAGAACACTGTACACAGTGAGAGCCATATTGTAATGGTGACCAACCAAGAAAGGTTTAGTTACTGTAATCAATACAATAAGCCAAGACAATTCCAGAGGACTCATGATGGAAAATGCTATCCACCTCCAGAGACAGCTAATGAACTTTGAGTGCACATTGAAGCATAATTTTTTCACTTTCTTTTTCTTGTTTTTTTTCAAATAACATGGCTAATATGGGAATATGTTTGCGTGACTTCACATGATTAATTGATATACTATTGCTTGCCTTCTCAATGGATGGGGGAGGGGTGGGAAAGAGAGAATTTGGAATTTAAAATTTTTTTAAATTAATATTTAAAAATAAATCATAGATTTTTTTATTTGTCTTCTCTCTCTCTCTCTCTCTCTCTCTCCCTTTCTGTTTCTATTACCACTACTCTAAAGGCCTTTATTACCAGATGTCTAGAAAGACAGAAAGGTACAATGATGCTAGATTGTGGAAGGTCTTGACTACTTGGTTTAGATGTTTAAACATTTTTTGGTCAATAATAAGGATCCATACAAGGGTTTTGAGGAAAGGAATGTCATAAATAGAGATGTGAATAAGGAAACAAATAGCTGACTCCAAAACCAGCACTCTTTCCTCTGCCCCATGCTACCTTAATAGCTAAATAGTGATGATAATTAAATCATAAGAATTGATTGATCTCACCAGTTAAGAGAGTATAAAGAGATAATAGAAGAGATCCTAAGACAGAACATTTGGATAGACCCAGAATTAGGGAGCATAATACAGTTGACAGACTAACAAAGGAAAGTACTACCAATTTACTTATTAAGTACTGTTTGTTTACTTATTGATCAATTCTATGCAAAAAAGGAAAAATGCTAAATGCATCATTCCCACATGTATGTCTGCTCCTGTAGGAAACCAACTTTATTATTCCAAAGTCACATGACCAGCACTAATTAAAATATACCCTGTTCTAAAGGGTGAGGTTAATCAATAGGTAGGGGTTCAGGACTAAATTCTACTTGGTAGACCAACAAATACACATACATACACACACACACACACACACACACACACACACAGATACACACCAAGATAGCAAGAGATGCCCCTATCGTAACATGTGAATTTGAGGAATATCAGGTCTCAGACTCTCTGGTAACCCTAGAAAGCATGACATTATCTTAATATTTCTTCCATAGTGGGGCATGTAAAAACCACCAGTACAAGTGTGGGACTCCTCAGAGAGTGGTAATTAGAGCCACCTTGTGGTTAGACTTGTACTATTCCCTGCCACAAACTCCACACTTGAAATAAGCAAGACTATGCGCTGACTTACCTCTGTACTTGAGCTCACAGCATTCTCTATGTTTTGAATTCCATCTCCAACACTTTGCTGCTAAAAATTCTAAATACCCTTTAAATCTCAATTCAAATATTATCACTAATATGAATCCTCCTGTTTTAACAATTACTCCACAGAAATTTCGATAGCATTTTGTCTGGATCTCTTAGATTCATTTTTCATGAATTATTTTATATTACAATATCGCTGGTTCTATAAATTATATTATTTTGTATTATAGTTATTTCTATGTGTCATTTCTCCCTAATATATTTGCAAATCACAAGAACTGTACCCTCTATTGTTACACATTTAATAAATGTTTCTTGAATGAAGGATAGAATCTAGGTGCTATATAGAAGCTGGGGGGGGGGGGGGTAGGGAGCTTCAGGTGCTGTAGCTAAAAAGTGGGCATCCATTGATCTTCCCAGGTTCAGTCTTTTGTCTCTCTACCACATTTCTCTATTTGAAATTCTTTCGATTTAAAAATCCTGAGAACAAGTGAGGAAATGGACCTAACCAAAATACACACCAAAGAAATTTGTGCTACAGACCACACAGTTATAAAGATACCCAGAGATCCCTTTTTAAGAATTCTCAAAGGAGGAAAAATTTCAAAATCTTGGATAAAAATATGAATAACATTTTCTCCAAAAATGCAACTGAGAAGAAATCAGCAAACTACTAACTCATCTGTCTACTTTCTTATCTCTGTAGATCATGAGAATAGTCTGTGCAAGCTCTGAGGGCATCCTTGATTGAAACATAAGAAGAGAACAACAGTAAGTCTCTCACAGATTTTCCACAACACACTACAATCTTATAATCAGGTGATAGACTGGAAGGGTTAGCAAATATAAGGTCCCATTCTGTATATTACTGAATAGATTTTTTAAAGAAAGTATTTGAGGGGGCAGCTAGGTGGCACAATGGATAGAGCTCTGGCCTTGGAGTCAGGAGGACCTTTGTTCAAATTCGGCCTTAGATACTTGACACTTACTAGCTATGTGACCCTGGGCAAGTCACTTAACCCCAATTGCCTCACCAAAAAGCAAAAAAAAAAAAAAAAAAAAGTATTTGAACCAGGTGCGGTAACACACATCTTTGATCCCTGCCTGCTACCAGGAAGGGTGAGACTGGTGGATCATTTGAGCTCTGGGGGTCTGAGCTGCAGTGAGCTAAGCCAATTGGATGTCTGCACTTAAGTCCAGCACCAATATGATGGGCCACCAAGGATGCCAGAGGAGGGACAAACCAGCCCATGTTAGAAACAGAGGTTAACAATCAGTGGTGGTATCAGGCTACTATTTGAAAAGCTACTATACTTCTGGCCTCAATGTGATAGGAAGATCCAGTTTTGGGTGGAGGCAGGGGCAGGATTCAATTAATCAAGCAAAATTCAGCCTTAAAATCTTTCTTCCAACAAAATATCACTTCTGCATGTATTCAGATTATACAAAATTACTTGATGAGAAAAGCCACAGAGATAACTATGCAAAGATCATCTGAGTATCAACATCATCTGAGTATCAACATCAAAGGAGGCATACAAGAGGGAGAAAGATGCTTTGACAAAGGTGCTCATCAGTGCCATGGAGGATGTCCTGTGCAACATCAAATAGGAAAGATCTCTAAAAATGGTAAGATTCTCCAAGCACTCCTATTTGTGGATGTCAATCTGATGATTTCACAGAGCTCTAGAACATTCTAGGTCATTCCGAAGGAAATCCATGCTCACACAAAGGAGATCTGCCTTGAAATCTACACAGGAAAAGCAAAGTAGCTGAAGATCACACATTACCTTGATTATGACATGAAATTGGCAAAGCAGTACATTGAATCAGAACACCAGTACTTACATCTCAGACAAGCACAGCAGACAGGCAATAAACTAGGTTCTAAGATTGAACAGGGAGAGGAAATTAGACTGGATTTTATTCAGGAAATTACAAAACTATTTCAATGATTACAAGCTACTCCCTACTGCAACAGCACATTTTTTTTTTAACTCCAATTTTGTCTTAGTGGCATAATCTTGAATATCATTGGAAAGAAAGATGATTAGACAAAGAGGTGGGAGAGTCATGTAGCAACACTGAGGAATAATTGAGAGAAAGCCAATCCTGCACTGGCACCCAACTAATGTAAAAAAGTCAAGACAAAGAAGGCTTCCAGTACATTGGATAGACTCCATCAGGCAGATTTCAGGGAGGAAAGACAAGAACAACAGGTGGACATGACAAGAAAGCACAGATGAGTTCAGTTTTGCACAGTTGGAGCAAATGCTCACATCTGTAAGATTCCAGATCCATTGAAGTAGTGACATATATTCTATTAGTGATTCTATATGACTATAAATCACAGAGTTCCACCATCTCAGAAAATGAAATGCAAGAGAGACCCAAAGGGCAATGGAAAGACACATGAGAGTCATAAGTCATTTACAACATATTAGCAACAATAGCTAGCTCATGATGAATAGATTAAAAGACATTATAAAGGATGTATATGATCAGAAAAGTATAGCCAGATAACAATTATTATCATCATGACTATTAGCATAACTATAGCTAGCATTTATACTTCACTTCAAGGTTTACAAAGCGCTTTAAGATTATCTCATTTAATCCTCACAATAATCCTGTAAGGAAAGTGCTATTAATCCTGTAAGGTATGTGCTAGGTCCCAAGGAATCAAATTCACACTCTATATTTCCACTGGGCTGGAACCAATGACCATTTTGCCCTAATTATAACTTCAAATAGTACTAATCCAAATACATGAAACTACTTCAGGGTATTTATTATTTGCACTGAGACCACATTTTGCAGATGAGAAAACTGAAGTTGAGAGGTTATAAATTACCCAGGGAAACATAGTAAGTATCTGAGGCAGGGTTTGAACTCAGGGCTTCCTGACTCCAAATCCAATGTACAACTTAGCTGAGTGAGCTGAGCTAGAACAGCTGCTACATGGCATCCACAAAATATCAAATGAACTAGTAAAAGGCCTCCAGAACATTTGAGTAGATACTCTGAAAGATTTATAGAAGAGTGGGGACAAGGACCACAAGGAATGAAAGGTAAACAAGTTATGATCTGCCCCAGTAGAGACAACAGCCACCTCAGTAAGATCATGGATCCATTGAAATATTAAAAGTATTGAAAATTCAGATAATACCAATAACAGCTGAGAGGTGATGTGGTATAGGGAACTGGACACTGGACCTGGACTTAAGAAGGTCTTGGTTTAAATTCCTCCTCAGATACTTACTAGCAAATCATTTAACTTCTGTTTGGCTCAGTTTCCTCATCTGTAAAAAATCTGGCTCAATAATCTCAAAGGTCTCTTCAAGCCCTAAATGTATGATACAGTCTGTTTCACAAAATACAACCCATCTGATACACTTCATATTTCATCATTTCAGCATATCCCCATGATTTCTCTAATCATTTTGTTACCAGAGCCAACTTTTTTTTATGAAAGGTTTTCTGTAATTTTTTTCTAAACTAAACCCTTTGAAAGCTTTATTAAAGAGAAAACAGATAAATCTGAAATGCTGTAAGTTGCCTGTCAAGCAAACAACAGCAAAACTCAACATTCCTCTGAAAGCCTAAATTGGTTTTAAGAGTTCCTTAAGCGAACTGGAGGTTCACAGAAAGACAAAGTATAGTCCATTCCTCCTGAAACATTGGACTGAATAGAACAAAAGTGAAGAAAACAAATATTTTTCTTGAGAAATACTACCCATGAGCTTTCAATTCAGAGTTTATTTAATGTAAACTTCGTTGGTGAATGCCATGAAACATAAAAGAAATGCCATTCCCTGGAGTCTGACAGTTACTGAAGTGAAAACATTTCTGGTTATCTGGAACAGCTGGATCGCCAGACTCTGAGGAACCCCAGCTGAAAGCGTGGTCATGGTAATTCTATCTGGTTTGGCCTCTGGAGACATTAAAATAATAATTATAACACTCTTTAGTTATATAGCATCTTTCACCCAAGAATTTCAGAACACTCTGGAAATATTAACTCATTCATTCTCATGGTGTCCTGTGTGGTAGGTTGGTATCCTGCTTTTAAGAAGGAGAAATCTGAAACATAAATCAATTAAATAACTTGCCCCTAGAGTAATATACTTCTGGCCAAGTACCTAAACTAATTATCTGGGCAATTAAGGAAAATTAACGTCATGCAGAGTCCAGGTTGTTTCAGTAAGTCAAATAAGACCAATACTCCACTTTTGTTGGTCTAAGAATATTTTGAAAAATATATAACATCATGGTATAAATGCTCCTTCCACTGTTGAAGAGGTCAACCTCTCAAAATTTCATCAACTACCAAGGCTAAAGAATTCTTTACCTTGTGACCAACTTTGAGTAATGAGCCTCTCCTCAAAATTGAGTAGACGTGTGCTTGGTAGACAGATGTAGTCCATTTCCAGGACAGTAGTCAACTTGGGCTACCTAAGCTGCCAGATCTTGTATTACTCCAGTGTAGGCTTTGATAACCTGGGCCATCTACATATCATAATGAATGATCAGCAAAACTCTGGTGAAGGTTAACTAGAAATACTTCAATACTCGGGAGGCAGCATAATATAGTGAAAAATTGTTGTTGTTCAGTCCTTTGTTTTTCAAGAGACCCAATGACATCATGGGGTGATATCTTGACCTGTGTATGAATTGGATTTAAGTGAGACAGAGTTGCATAAAGTCATCAGCTTCACTCTCTCTTCCAGAATCATCAAAGTCTGGTGGCAAGACAAAAGTCAAGGTGACTGGTGATGACCGGGAATGAAATGGATGACCCTGGTGTGTGATTTCTGACCAGACTCTAAGCACACCACAGCACAGGCTCCAGATGCCTTCATGGCCATTGGAACAAATTGGAAAATAGACTGGCTCTGAAGTCATAGGACTTGAGTTTAATTTATACCTTGGTTGCTTACTACTTGTGTGTCTTTGGGCAAATCACTTGGCCTGGGTCCCAGTTTTTTCATCTGTAAAATTAAAGGGTTGGACTAGATGACCTTCCAACTCTGTATCTATGACTGTATGATTAATGGATCTATCATCTCGTCAATGTGGGTTCTCCTACCAATTCCTGGTTCTTCCTACTCTCACAAGGCACCAAAGAACATTTGACATGGAACAAGAATGCCAGGAAAGCAATGAACTAGAGGCATAACTAATAATTTTTTTTAACTGCAAACTTTAAGGCATTATGGAAATGTAAGTCATTGTTGGTATTGTATACTATGATAGTAATGAATGAATCAGCTAACTCTGCTAAACCTCTTGCTATCCTCAAAACTCATCTACATCAGAGATGTCAAACATGCGGCTTTTGGGCAGTACTGTGGCTTCAACATGCCTGAGCGAAGTCAACTAGATTAAAATATAATTAGGAAATATTTAACCAAAGAAATAAAAATATAATAGGACACAGATAATGTTAACATGTGGTTTTCTAAGTCAACATGCTGCTGGCAGGAATACTTAGACAAGATTTAGTGACCAATTTCTATTTGAGTTTTACAGCACTGATCTAAATTATTTCAAAGATAAGTTTTAGACTGGGGTCAATTTGAAATGTGCTCCTAGACAATTCAAACTTTGTGGAGGAAGATGGTTCTAGTGGAGAGAAATGAGGGAAGCTTTGGAACTAATGCACAGTGCCAAAACATAGTGTTTAATAATTTGCTTCCCAAGTGATTGGTCAATTCATATTGACATATATAATTGATCTTCCTAAAGCATAAGTCTGACCGTGTTTCATACATAAATTCAATAAACTCCAGTCATTCCCCCATCATCTCCAAGATCAAATATAAAATGTTGTTTGGCTTGTGAAGCCCTTCACGACCTTCCTGCATAGGTAGACACATTACACCTTACATTCCCACCTATTCTACCATCCAATGACTCTGCCTGCCTTCCTGTTCCTCACCCGAGAGGAATTCTATCTCTGATTCTAGGTTTTTTTCACCAGCTGTTCCCGTGCCATGCCTAGAATTTTCTTCCTCATCTCCTCCCCCTGGCTTTCCTGGTTTACTTCAGATTTCAACTAAAATCCTATTTTCTATAGGAAGTCTTTCCTGAACTCCATGTTATCCTGCATATATCTTGTTTCATGTTGTCTCTATTAGGGTGTGAGCTCCTTGAGAAAAAGGGCTTTTTTTTTTCTTTGGCCTTTCTTTATATTCTCAGTGTTTAGCACAGTGCTTGGCATATAGTAGATACCAGCAGCAAAAAAAGCACTGGATATCTAAGAATCTGAAACACAGGACTCAGACCAAGCCATTCTAAAAGTATTTTATCTCACGAAGCTCCTCAAAATGGAAAATAGTTCTTACCCAGGGCAGCACAGTCAGAAGGTAAATATGGTGAGGCATTGGGAAATAAAAAGGTAGTCAAAAGGGAAGAGTATGGTAATTTATATCTGCTATAGGAAAAGGGGGGAAATAACAAACTGAGAGATAGACAAAACAATGAAATTCATTTGATGCTAATGAAGGGGGAGGAGGAATAGGAAAAGGGAGGAAAGAGAGAAAGGGAGAGAGAGAATAATATATATTAATGAGCTAGATGATGTTTCACAAGGGAATGAGAAATAAAAGTGTCATGTTGTGGTTTTTTTCAGTCGTATCTGATTCTCCCATTTGGAGTTTTCTTGGCAAAGATACTGGAGTGGTTTGCCATTTCCTTCTCCAGCTCATTTTACAGATGAGAAAACTGAGGCAAACAGGGTTAAGTGAGTTACCCAGTGTCACATTGCTGTAAGTGTCTGAGGCCAGATTTGAACATGGATTCTCCTCCAGAGCTGGCATTCTATCTATCGTGCTAAAACAACTTTGGAAAGAGAAAAAAAAGAAAAAAAAAAGGTCTCATCTGTAAAATTAGAATATTCAAGTAGCTGATCTCTAAGGTCCCTTCCAGATCTGGGTCAGGTCAAGTTAAAATCGCCTATGATAATTAAGCATCACGCAAACTGGTTGATCAAAATTCTGATTGGATTTGCTGATGACTAACTCACTTTATTCTCTATCATTACCTTATCAGATTTTTTGCCCTGATCCCAAACAAGGCACCTCCCTTATTCTCTTTGAAGTTTCCTTTTATGTGTTTTTTTCTGCCTTTAGAATGTATGAGGTGGGCTATCCTCTCATGTATAGCATGAGGGTGTTGTGTGGCTGGAAGAGAGGCAAACTAGACATCTCCCCCACCCCTCTCTGAAGGAGATTTTATTTCCTGCCAAGAGGGGAAGCAGGAGATTTGGGGCCCAAGGTCATTCTGCTCTTCTTGAATTAATGGGATAGTGGGTTAGGATTATATCTACCTGCTCCCTTAAATATTGTTAGTCTACAGGGGATACGGTTTTCAGGTTCACACTAATTTCTGATTGCTTTTTTAATATTGCAGGAGAAGGAGGACCTCAAGCTCTATATCTGAGGTTTGACTGTTTCCCACCAAATACCAGTTCCAGAATGAACACAAATAGCAAAGAAATCCATTTATCCAACTCAATAGCAAAACAGAAAATCAGAGAAGACATACACAAAGAAAATTAATACCAGACAATGCAGAGTGAGGTGCTCTTACCTTGGGAACAAGACAACTCAGTTCAGCCGAGAGAGAATTCTAGATCTAACCCAAGGGAAGTTCATCAAAGTCTCTAATGTGGCAAACTGCGGATAGGGACATGATGGAGCCTGCCAGCTCTTGTCATGTCTTCCCAGAGTTTATTTCCTTCAGTTACCTGAAGTGGGGTTGGCTTCATCCAACTTCCCTCTTGAAGCTGGAAGACAGAAGTTCCTGAAGTGACTCAAAGTTTAAAAAGAACTTGAAACTTACAGAGAACTTGAAAAAGACTGTCGAGTTGGAAGAAGGTCCAAAGAAAAACTGAAGAGCTCTCCTTTTTCCTGGCCAACTAATTCCACCCTGCCCTTCACACAGGTGTGGGATATTGATCTCCACCAATCAGGAAAGCCTCATACCAATGGCCTTTGAGACTGTAATTACACAGGTAAGTAAACTCCTCGAGGTCAGGAACTGTCTTTCTTTTGGCTTGAATTTGTCTTCCCAGGCTTAACACAGTGACTGGTACATAATGGGGCCTTAATAAATGCTTATTGACTGACTGATTTTGTCCATATGATCAAGGTGTCAACAATGTTATTCTGTTGTTGTTCAGTTGTTTTTCAGTCATGCCTGACTCTTCATGACCCCATTTGGGGTTTTCTTGGCAAAGATACTGGATCGGTCTGCCATTTCCTTCTCCAACTCATTTTACAGATGAGGAATTCAGGCAAACAGGGTTAAATGACTTGCCTAGGGTCTCAGGTAAGTATCTCAGGTGGGATTTGAACTCAGGAATATGAGTCTTCCTGGCTCCAAGCCTAGTACTCTATTCACTGCACCATCTAGTTGCCCTTCTACTTATATTAGTGGTAATTTTTTTTTTAAATCTGTGGTTGACTGAATGTTCTTTCTACCAGAACCAACCCTGAGGCATGACAAATTAGGACCTCCCTATGGCTCTAACCTTAAGAAATAGATCTTTAGGAGGAGAGGAAAATAGTTATTTGCCTATAACTAAAAACAGGCTGTCACCCCATCTCCCTTAGAACTCCTGGGGTCTATGTGGTGTTCAAGCAGGTCTAGCACCTCTGGTGTGAGGGCTTGCCAAGCCCTTTTCAGAATTGATCATCCACCTTTGGTGCCCACCTGGTACTCAACTCTCACCTGTGACAGCCACACCCTAGTAAACCATCTCAGCAGATAGGCTAAACCAGATGGAGGGTAACCAATGGGCCTCAAACTCATTGGTGAGTTAGGTGGGTGTCTACCCCAAGCAAGTGAAGACTCTTCCCCCTGACCCCACTGGAATGGGTTGGTGAGAACAATTTTTTCCAATAGCCATAAAGGCAGTTGAAACTGGTGTTGGGAGAGCTTAGAGCTTGTTCAGATATCAAAAATACCAAGGTCATCCACAGCATCCTGAGCCATCACCAGTCATCCTGACTTTTGTTTTGCCACTGGACTTTGATGCATCCAGAAGAGAGAGTTGATGACTTTGTGCAACTTTGCCTCACTTAAATCCAATTCACGTGCTGGGTCATGTCATCACCCCATGATGTCATTGGTCCTCTTCAAAAATGAAAAACAAAGAACAAGAACTTCCTCAAGTGTCTTGTTGAATTTTTCTGATACTTTCTCCCCGCAAAATTTAAGAAAGCACAGAATCAGAGAGTTGGAATAATGAAACTCCCTAGAAAACCATCATGACAAGTCATTACCTAACCCCTACTTAAGTAACTGCAGTTAAAGAGAACTCACTGCCTACTGAACTGCCTCTCTGCAATTTCTGCCTGGTGTTCATTGTTTTGCCCTCTGTAGCAAAGCTAAATAAGTCTAATTTCTCTTCTATATGACTTCTCTTCAAATACTTGAAGACAGCTGTCTTCCCTCTCCCCAACCCTGTTTTCTTTTATCAGGCTAACTCGCCTTTAGTTCTTTAACAAATCCTCCTGTGACATGGACTTGAGGCCCATCATCATCCTGGTTACACTTCCAAAAAAGTATAATCAGATCAGAGACTGAGGTACTATTGGGGGGATTAAGGCCCCCCCAGGTTTTCGGGGGACGTGTTTGTATGTTTCTTCTGGCTCTACCTTTAAAGTAAATACTCCTCTGGAAAAGCTAAGCTATTATAAATTATTAAATGGAACTGGGGTGCTTGGACCCCTAAAATCTTAGGAACATGATGGGTGGGAGCTCGAGCCAATTGCAGAGAGGAAGGAGACCCTCCAACCTCCTCCCCTGGGGAGGGCTGAAATAGTAGACCTGGTCTTCAGACAGTGGAGGCCAGAGAAGCACTGCCACGGCTTTGTGGAGTATTTCAGAACTACCACCTTCATTCATTCTGAATACTGTTGACATTAATTCAGTTTGATATTTACACTGGTTATTTTGGCTGCCCTGTCACAAAAAAATCAGGAGGGAGTCCATACCAGGTCTACACAAAGGCACCAAGACAGGGAATGCTGTGTACAGGGAGCAACTAGAAGGTAAATTTGGCTAGAAAGTAGAATATATATGAGAATATAGTGTGCCATAGAGCCTAGAAAGGTAAGCTAGAGGTAGGTTATGAAGGGATGCTGGTTAGAGGAGTTTATATTTTGTCCTACAGGCAAGAGTGAGATCTTCTCGGCTTCTTGAGTAGGAGAACTGTGCTTTAAAAACATCACTTTGGCAAAATGTGTTGGGTGAACTACAGAGGAGAGAGAATCAAAGCTGGAAGAACAGTTTAGAACTATTAATAGTCCAGGTGATGAGGGTCTGAATAATAATAATAATAGCTAACATTTATATAGTGTCCACTATGTGCTAGGCACTATGCATGCTAAGTGCTTTACAATTATTAGGTCCTTTGATCCTTACTACCACCCTGGGAGGTAAATGCCATTATAATCCTCATTTTGCAGATGAGGAAACTGAGGCAAACAGATATTAAGTGACTTGCCCAGGGTCACAAAGCTAGTAAGTGTAAGAGATGAAATTTGAACTCAGATCTTCCTGACTCCAGGCCCAGAGCTCTATCCACTGCATCACCTAGCTACCCCACTGACTATGTTATTGAAGAGAAGGGGGATATTGAAGGGGGGGGGATTAAATGGCAAGACTTAGAAACTTATTGAGTGAGGGAGGTAAGTAAGAGGAAAGCATGGGTGCTGACTCCAAGTTTATGTAGTGACTGGAAGTTACTTACTCTCAATGAAACAGGGAGGTTCAGAAGACGGAAAGGCTTTGGGGAGTAAGGGAAGACAATGAGCTCTGCTTTGGACCTGTTGAGTTTGAGGTCTATGGGTAGGCATTTGGTGATTCAGGACAGGAGTTCAAAGAGAGAGAGTAGGGAAGATTGTAAAGATCTAGAAGTCACCTGAGTCATCACTATGAGTCAGGACCTACGGGTACTGATGAGATCATGAGTGTGTATGGTGAAAAGAAAAGAGGATACAGGGGTTTGACCACTGCAGGATATGGAATATATCTGGTGATCCAGCCAAGGAAACTGAGAAAGATCAACCAGACAGGTAGGAGAAAAATCAGGAAAGAACTGTATCATAAAATCCTAAGGAACAGAGAATATCCAGGAAGACATGTTCAACAATGTCAAATGCTCCATGATACAATAGAAAGTGCAACGCCTCAGAGGACCTTGGACAAGCCACCAAAATTCCCTGGGCCTCATTTTTCTCACCTTTAAAGTAAAGTTGTTGGATTAGATAGCTTCTGAGGTCTTTTCTAGTTCAAGATCTAAGATTTTATGATTTGATCATTGGGAGATTATTGGTAACCTTAGAAAGAGCATCTGCTAACAAGTAACAAAAAAAAATCATAAGTGCTTTAAGGTTTACAAAGCTCTTTCTTATGAGGTAGTTATTATCCCCATTTTACACATAAGAAGACTGAAGATTGGTTAGATTACTTGCCCTGTGTCACACAGCTAAGTGTTAGCAGACGATTTTGAACCCAGAGCTTCTGATGCTCACACCCTTTGTGTTACATTAAGCTACCTCTACTTTAAAAATCCAGCCTCAGACACTTACTAGCTGTGTGACTCTGGGCAAGTCACTTAAATCTGTTAGCCTCAGTTCCTTACCTGTAAAATGAGTTGGAGAAGGAAATGGTGAACCACTCCAGTATCTGCCAAGAAAACCTCAAACACAGTCATGAGGAGTCAGATACAACTAAAACAAATGAACAACTTTAAAAAAAAATTGTGCTGGGATCTAAGAGATCCAAAGAAAAATAAGACACTGTCCTTACCTTTAAGGAGGTTATAAAATTAAGTCACTTAAACCACTAAACATACAGTGAGAGAAAGCAATTTCCTATGAAATTTAACAAATAAAGTAGATTCCTGAGATCACAATGATGAAATATACAAGCATTTTAAATGCAAGCTTTGATTTAAATGACTTCACTAAGGGACCCACCATGTTATTCCCTAAGGGACATCTCTCTCTAATACACTGGGAATGGGGGCACTAGAGGAAAACACCTCTGAGTTACTTCCATATGAGGATATTATTAAAATGTGGCATTTCTCCCCTTCTTTTTAGGGATTTAGAGATGGAAAATTTTTAAATGTATGAACTTGTTAAGTGAATTAAGTCTCCCAAAGAAATGAATGCTCACTTAGCCAAACTTAAATGTCTCTGATGCTACCTCTCAAAAGAACTTTCAGTGATTGAAAAGCTAAGGATAATTAAGAGAAGGCAATAAACAATTTTCCTTAGTCATTTTGAGAAGTAATTTTTATGTTTTTTGTTTACACAAAATTTATAAAATCTTCGTTTTTAGCATAGTTTCTGAATCTACAATGCTGCTCAAAAACCAAAACAAACCCCTAAGTTAATGCAATGTCCATTAGACCTGGAAGAAAAAAAACTTACAGAAGTCAAAGTTCACCAAGTTTCAGAATTGGAAAGGACCTAAACTTCCCTTCTAAAACAGAACCAAAGAGTGGTCATCCAATACTACTTGAAGAAGTCCAGTGACAGAGAACTCACTACTTCCCAAAATAGCCCAGTCCATTTTTGGACAGCTCTATCTGTTAGTTTCCAAGTTGGAGTTCTACTCCTGAAAAAAAAAATTTTTCACCACAATATAGATGCCTATTAAGACACAAATCTAACAACCTACAACAATGACAGGCAATGTGCAGGAGTATACAGATCATGATGGCTGTAGACAGAATGATGTGGGTTCAAGTTCTGTCTCTGACGTTAACAAGTCGTATAACCATGAACAAATTACAACTTGTCTGTGCCTCAGGAAACTCTCTACTCCTTATCTATTGAGATATAGATGATTTGCCAATTTTTGACAGGACTATGAGTTTTCATCCCAAAGAAATTATAGGTTCTTAACTGTAGCATCAGGTATCACAAACTATAAAGGCTGCCTGGTTACCTTTATGGTGGGAACTTTCATTTTCTCACTTCTGTACATATTTATGCTTTCAGTGCTAAGTGCTACATGAAAAATGAGTGGCTTTTTGGTTTTAATCTTAATTTGTTCTCAGTTAAGGCGTCCTGGCTAGGGTTTAGAAGATAATCTTATATTACAGATTTAAGGAAACCAAATTTTCACAAGCAGTTCTTCATGCTAAGAATGTCAATCCAAGATTTATGCCAAATAACATGCCATTAACAAAGATAAAGATTCCAAATATGGAGACTATGATATTGGACCAATAATCACTAAATACTTAGAGTCTGAACAAATAAATGGCCCACAAAGCAAAATACCTTGCATCTGCATGATTTTATAATTCAATTTTATCTTATTTTCAGCTCCAAATTCTCTCCCTTGCCCCATTCATTGAGAAGGAAAGAAGCATAAAACCTATTAGAAACAGGTATAGACAAGCAAAACAAATCAGAAGAAGAGGAGGAGGAGGAGGAGGAGGAGGAAAAGGAAGAAGGAGAAAGTGAAGATGAAGAAGAATGTGAAGAGGAAGAGAATAAAAGGGAAGAAGAAGAAATAAAAGAAAATATGATGAATGCTATTTTGAAATGTACTCCTCAAAATACCTTCCTCTCTACATCATTTCCCAGGTGAGTGAAGAAAAGATCTTGGATAATATTGGAAATTAATTAACTGCAGGAAACCAAGTCTGTTTTTCAGTTGAGTTTATCATCAGCCATCGTGACCTGATACCCCAGGAAGCAAAGTCCTACCTGAACTCCTACTGTGTGATCTTAACACACTGAAATTTCTCCTTGAATTTTTGGGCTAAATTTGAAAATATTCTTAGACATAATGGTCAAGAATTAAATGGTTAGCTATTTCACTTTTATAATTTCATGTGCATAAAAGATATATATGTGAATATTTACATATGTGTAATGTGCCTATCTGCCAAAGTTAGCAGACTTTTTTACCCTCCAGACATGTAATTTCATTTGTATAAGGTACTCTTGATATGATTGAAAACTGCCTCTATTTTATAGTCTTAGAGAGTTGCCTAAAACTGTAAGTTATAGATGAGTTGCCTTTCTGTATTATTAGAGGAAGTTTCCTCCCTAGGAATCCCTCATATGCATATAGAGATGATATAGATATATAATAAATATATGTATATATAGTTATGTAGAGATGGATAAGTAGATAAATGCACACCTATATACATGTGTGAGAAAATATATATGTATACATATGTATGTATGTATATATACACATACATATATATGAGAGAAATGTGTGTCTATATAAAAAGATCATCCTCTTGCTGCCTCATTGTAGGGAAAGACAGATCTCTCATTACAGTTGACCCTTCCACATAGAAAAGACTATGGAATCAGGCTAGAAGACTTAGAAGCAGAAAAACATACTAGATCCATAAAGTTGTCATGCTCCTTTAATTTCATAGGAATAAAAATCCTAGATTATTACACTGTCCTATTAACTTTTTTCTAGAGATAATAAGGAATAGAGCTATTTAGTCATTTCTTAAGGTGGGACTGATTAAATATACAAACATCCAAAACATATGGGATGCTATGCAGACTAAGGCCCTACTTTCTGTTTGCCTCCAAATGCTATTCCATTCAGATTTCCCACCATCATGACCACCCACCATTCCCCATCTTGCCTGCATCAAAGCTGTCTATATAATTTAGTATGTAGTCATACTGTCTTTTACTTTCAGCTTATAAAAGTTCCCTAGAGAAAGACTTATTCAGTTCTTTGCTTAGCAAATGGCATGTCGGAAGGCCTGCACACACTTACCCCACTTTATAAATAACAACTCAAGCAGACCTCAAAATGCATTTACTTTTAATGCCACTTCTTATGGAAGGTCTTAACTTCTAGCTTTCACTGTTTTGTTTCCCTGTCAAATTCAACCATGTAATATAAACTTTTTTTTTCTTAAGACAAACATCTTGTGGTTCCCCTCCTTTGAAAAATGTGCACTTGCATGCATGCACACACACATATACATATATATACACATATATATTCAAAACAACAACAAAAACAAAAACAGACCATAAACGGTATTTTGATTATATTCTGAGTGCTGAAAAATACACCAGCATTTAACTAAAACTACAGTACCTCTGGGTGGACTCAGGGGTACTGTAACATAAAATGAACAGTGCGTAGGGTCCCTCCAACAACAGATGGCTCATGTGAAGTCTTGTTTATGTGGGGAATCTGGAGGTCAAGACCTCCAAGGAGAAATTGCTGCAGTAACAGGTCAATTCTAGAACTTACCGAAGTGGATAAGGAGCCCCTCTCAAAGAGCAGCCTATAATAAAATCCAGGCGGCGTGCAAACCCATCTAAAAGCCACAGTGTTGAATTAAAGTTTTTGCCTTCATGCAGAAGTGAAAATTATGTTTGGAAGTCTTTTTTCTTGCTTTCTAACTTTTCTGTAGTGGACGCTATCCTTGTCATTTTTTTTTTTTTTACCATACACTGACCACTTTAACATTTCTGAAGATGAAATGAAATTTAAAAACTTCTTAGGGTGATAGAATGCCAAAGGGATTTGGTGTTGTGGACATTTAAAATGAAACAAGCCTTGTTTTTGTCAATAGTGGAAGGACTCTGTCACAGATTTCTTTTCTTGATGGGGCCTCAGGTTATAGTCCCAAACAACAGCAACACAGAGTAGCAGCAACTTGCCAACAGTCTTACTTTTTTGTGACTACATAGCCACAGAAGTCAATGAGTGCTTCGCACGTAGATTTAATTATATTTTTCATGGAACAAAACAAGACTATATTACCCTCAAGGGAAGTGAGCCCATTGACCTTGATCACATTAACACCTTGATCTAACCAACTGAGCTACTATCACTGCATGCTTTAATTTCTTTTGATGTTCTATTACAAATAGCTCATTTAATTAGTACACAATGCTAATGGCTGTCAAATCCATTCTTGTGTCTAGGAAGAAAAAAAAACTTAAAGGTACCATGGTTCAGTGGAAAACACATAGAATTTGGACTCAAAGTACCTGAGTCCAAATCTCATTTGCTAGCTTCCTGACCTTGGGCAAATCATTTAACATTGTTCTGACTGTGATTCCATTGGTGGTATACAAGCAGCAGTATTTTGACACAAAAGAAAAAATTTATATAGTTTAGTCTTTAGAAAGCTTCTGTGATTTTGCTAAAATCTATTGATGGACCTCATTCACTTACTCATTTAGCATTTATTAAGACCTACTATATGCCAGAAATTGTACTAGACATGGAAACTATAAGGACAAAAACAAACTAGCACCTACCCTCAAAGAGCTTGTAGTCTATTGATTGAGAAACAAGGAGCACACAGATAACCAAATACAAAAATACTGCAAAGTAAATACAATCCATTTGAGAGTGGGAAGTATCAACAACTGAGATCAGGGAAATCCTATGTAAGAGGTGACCCTTGAGCTGAACCTTGAAGGAAGCTAGGAATTCTTGCTTAGGACAGAGACAAGAGACCCTGACCTAGATAGTTAAAATCCTTTTCCTCAAGCAAACAGGACTTTGAAAAACTTTTCCTCTATACCCAAAGGGCTATAAAAATGTGCATGCCATTTGATCCAGAAAAACCCGCTACTAGGTCTGTATCCCAAAGATATCATAAAACATGGAAAAGGACCCACATGTACAAAAATATTTATAGTAGCTCTTTATGTGGTGGCAAAGAATTGGAAATTGAAAGGATACCCATCAATTGGGGAATGGCTAAACAAGTTGTGGTATATGAATGTAATGGAATACTATTATGCTATAAGAAATGATGAGCAGGCAGACTTCGGAAAAACCTGGAAGGACTTACATGAACTGATGCTGAGTTAAGTGAGCAGAACCAGGAGAACATTGTACACAGTAACAGCAACATTGTGCAATGATCAACTTTGGTAGACTTAGCGCTTCTCAGCAATACAATGATCCAAGACAATTCCAAAAGATTCATGATGGAAAATGCTAACCGCATCCAGAGAAAGAACTGTGGAATCTGAATGCAGATTGAAGCATACTATTATCTCTTTTTTTTTGTTTTTGCTTTTTCTTTTTTGTGGTTTTTACCTTTTCTTCTGATTCTTCTTTCACAACATGACTAATGTGGAATTATGTTTAATATGATTGTACATGGATAGCCTGTATCAGATTGTTTGCAATCTTGGGGAAGGGGGAAGGAAGGAAAGAGGGAGGAAAAAAATTTGGAACTCAAAATCTTATAAAAGTGAATGTTGAAAACTATCTTTACATGTAATCGGAAAAAATAAAATACCATTAAGTGGGGGAGAAGAGAATGAAGCTCTAAGAATAAAATTTCAGGAATCAGAGAGTAAAAAAAAAAAAAGAAAACTTTTGCTTTCTTCTAAAATCCCACTGAGCCACATAATTTAGCAGATTTAGCCATCCCTGCCTGGATTTATCTGTGTCCTCTCCACTCCTACATCCCAAATTACTTACTTCATTTCACACTTGCTATATTTAGAAACAATGAAACTTCTTATCCCAAAGTCTGGAAGAAAGCATTTGGGGAAGCACTTCTAGGGCCTAAGCAAGCCAAGTGTGAAAATGGTACCTGGGGGAACTACTATTCCCTCAACATGCCTGGGTAGTTAGTTCCCATTCATGTTTATTGACGGAGTCCACAGTGAAATGATTTCTATGGCATCTAAGGTCTTTCCCACTTATGTATTTACGTTGAACCCCTCCCAAGTACTAAGGTACTATAAATTCTGCACCCTGAACAGTCCCAGGGACGTGAGAACAGTAGGATACAACCAAGAAAGATCACTTGAATTTAGGCTTCATTCAGAAAGGTACAGTATCCAGGACCAGAGAAGTGATAATACTCCTATATTTACCCTATTCAGACCATAATATTGAGTACTGTATTCAACAACATTTTGGAAAGGATGTCAATAAGCTAGAAAGTGTCCAGAGGAGGGCAAACAGGATGGTGAAGGCATTCTAGTTTGTACCATATGAGGACTAATTGAAAGAATTAGGGATATTTAACCCAATGAAGCAAAGACTTAAAAAACATGAGTGTCTTCCAGCATCTGACATGGGAGAGAAATTCACTTGTTTCTCCTTGGCCCCAGAGAGCACAATTAGACATAATGCGTGGAAATAGCAAAGATGCAAAATTTGGATGGAGAGGCGAGTAATAAGTGTAACAAAGGGCCCAGTCCCTAAAATATAAGCAATATGCTCTGCCTGCTACCATCCCACCAAGAGGCTCGAACCTATTTCTGGAAATGTGTGATAGAGGGGTCCTTTTCCTTCCTGCTTCGGAGGATGCACAAATATCTTCTGACTATTTCCTGTGGCTTACAGTGCAGTAACAACAACAACAACAACAACAACAACAACAACAACAACAACAAAAGCCTTTTTAATTAGCTGCTGAATTGAAACTGAATGTCCATACAAAAGGTTTGAAGAAATATCTCTTTCTGGTTAGTCAGTGAGGCAAGAACTGTTATCGACCTCTGGTTGAAGACTTTTCTCCCAAGTAACCAAAAGGCCCCTTGTGTTTGTGAACACATGGTGCCTTTGTTTCTTGTCTCTATTGTGTCTATACTTCCTCATGTTGGAGGAATGAGTACTAGAGATGGGATGGACCAGATTACAACTTCATGGGCTTTAAGAGTTCAGAAGGGTCTGCTAGCCGCTGTGAGAATATTCCCCCAATAAAACACAGGTGATCCACTAGCCAGCCCCACACCATCCGTACATGGAGCCATCAGTTACAACAAATGGAAAAGTTTTGAATACTATGGATAAGTTCACTTCCCTTGGTAGTGTACTTTTCAGGGATGTATACATTGATAATGAGTTTGATGCACACATTGCCAGCGCTAGCTCAGTGTTTGGGAGAGAAGAGGTATTAGACTGCCTACCAAACTAAAGAACTAAACAGAGCCACTGTGCTGACTTGTATGCCTGTGAAACCTGGACAGTCTACCAGTGTCATGCCAAGAAACTGAATCGCTTCCATTTGAAATGTCTTAGGAAGATTCTGAAGATCACTTGACAAGGTAAGGTACTGGTGGGGCAGCTAGATGGTACAGTGGCTAGAGCACAGGGCTTGAAGTCAGGAGGACCTGAGTTCAAATTCGGCCTCAGACCAAATACTTGACACTTACTAGCTATGTTACCCTGGGCAAGTCACTTAACCCCAATTGCCTAAATCAAAAAAAAAATTTTAAATAAAAAAAAGGTAAGGTACTGAACACCGAGGCCTTTTCTCAAGTTAAACTGCCAAGGCTTCAAACTCTACTCCATTGGGCTGGCCACGTTGTTCTAATGCTGAATGTACATTTGCCTAAAAGACTATTTTATGAAGAACTCATGCAAGTAAGGTGCTCACGTGGTGGTCCAAAGAAGCAATACAAGGATACTCTCCAAGTCTCTCTGTAAAATTTTGGAATTGATTGTGTGACATGGGAAATACTGGCAAAGGACCGTCCATCATGACATGCCCATATCAAGGAAGGTGCTGTGCTCTATGAGCAAAGCAGAATTGCAATAGCTCAAAAGAAATATGAGATAGGCAAATTTAGAGAATCTACCCCAAATGTTCCTATGGAATATTTGTGCCTGACCAGTGGTAGAGCCTTCCAAGCTCATACTTGCCTGATCTGCCACAGTCAGACACACTGTACCTTGACTCCAACATAGTGATGTCATTTTGGTCCTCTTCAAGAACAAAGGACAACAACTAACCCCCAAGATTTATATGTCTGTTTTCTATGAGTTACTTACCAGGCAGGTGCACTGGACACAGAGTAAACCTATTTGCCGAAAGGAGCCAATCAGGAGGCTGCAGTGAGCCAAAATCTTGCTCGCTCCCAAATGCCTTTGCTGGTGTTTACTGGCTGACCTTGCTGAGCTGTGCACTCCAAATCAGCCTAAACCAGCCCTGTGGTTAGCTGTTCCTGCAAAACATCCTGCTTCTATGTCACACCTGTACCTGGGAAAGACTGTCCATTCTTTACCCTAACCCCTTCCTAAACCTCCCCTTTATGGTTTTCAAACAAATTGCCCCTGCCTCTCCCGGGGTGTGGGCTCCTTTGTACTTTGCACTGGAGTGCCGAAGCACTAGTGTCTGATTTTCCTCCTAATAAAACTTTTTCTGCTTTCAACTCAGCTTGGACTCCTCTGCATTTTGAGGGATGAGTTTCATCCAGTTGACATCACTGAAGCAGCTAAGTCCAGTAAGGAGTCAGTCATGATGAGCAACCTGCTTGACCCAACCCAGTAGTAAATTGACCTGGCAAGCCAAGATGTTGTGTCCTGCAAATAAGGAAGCAATGTTTATTGGTTATACCACACATAGAAGTGAACTTGGGGAAGCAAAAGGGACAAACGTTTTGTAGCAATCGATTCTAAGTCGGAACCCACTCTCCTCAGGGGTCAAGGTGTTTAGAGGGTAGAGTAAGAGGTTCTCATACTTGATTTTTTGCTATGCTTTCTCAGGAAATATCCTTTCAGAAAAGCTAATTGACATTAATTGGTTAATGATATTGAGGAGATACAAACAAGCAATATTGGAGGAAACACATTTAAATGGGTGGGCTTATAAACAATACGAGAAAACCAGTTTCAAACCCTCCGTTACCCTCAGAATTTTGAGAGGGGAAGTAGTAGCCAAGTTTCAATAATTCAACTTGCTGGTGGAGTGAGTAGTGAGAGAGTGAGGTCAGAGCCTTGAACCTATGGTCAGGAAAAAATTCATAACAATTAGAACTATCCATAGGTGGAATGGGCTGCCTCTAGAGGAGGCAGGTTATCTCTAATAAGAGGTCTTCAAATAAAATCTGTGTGACCACTTTTCTGTTATGTCAAAAATGAGATTCCTTCTCAGGAATGAGTTGCACTACATGTACACTGAGGTCCTTTCTAATCCCGAAATTCTGTAGCTCTGATTGTACTAAGAAGAGAAAGCCATTGCAGGTAAGACCATTATAATAGTTACAATCCTTATTTAAACTCTCTCTGCTTTTACTTTCCTGAGTTGTAAATCATCTATGCATCCAAGAAGACATCTCTAATGCTGGCTGCCTAAAAATTTCTCCTATGATTGTGGTTATTATTTTCCAAGATTAAGCTTTATTTCTCAACTACAATAAGTACACACTGAAAACCACTTTTAAATCCCTCTATGCATGTGGATGCTTAATTAATCCTATACTTTTTTTTATCCTTGAAGTCCACAGTAAAAACCAATTTTAAATCCCTCAATGAATGTGGATGCTTTTCTTTCTTTCTTTCTTTTTGCTTTTTTTTGTGTTATTCTTTTTTTTTTAACCCTGAGGTCATCATTTCCTCAGTACTTTATTTTGCTTAGCAAAGCAACCTAGCATGATACTGAATAAAGCTCTCCAAATTTCTCTGTAGCCCCTTCCTATTCATGGCATTACATTCATTATGTAACTGAATTTGTTTCTTCCTGCAATTATAATAATCCTTTTTTAGGACATCAACTATCTTTCACATTTGCAGATAACATTATTAACAGTGGGGTGTGTGTGTGTGTGTGTGTGTATGTGTGTGTGTGTGTGTGTGTGTATGTGTATGTCTGGGTATGTATAAAACAACCAAAATACAATCCATGCCCCGTCCACCACCATTCACTGCACACAGGTTTTTTTTTTTTATTTTGGTTTTGAATATAGTAACTGGAGTGCTCTCTCTCACATGTGGATTCCTAGATAGTCTGCCCAAGATTCAAGGCACTCTTTGGGTCAGTCCACAATCAAAACCATAGCTAATGCATCCCAATCAATGTTTTTACACCTTAATTCAGAAGGGAAAAATATCTAATCAAGCAGTATAGCAAAAAAAAAAGTGACAAGAAAAGATCTCCGCCATGCAAACATGGGATACAGTTTCCCAAAGGTAACCAAACCACCAGTGGGGGACAGAGTACACACACATAAACACACACACACACACACACACACACACACATACACAAATGACTAAGGAGTAAAAGGAAGACATTCAGCAGGAAGTATATGTGATGTATACCTCCAATACTGCTGATGTCCTCTGATAATGTCACCATATTAATCTCTGCTGTTCTCTATTTGGCACTCCTCCTCATTTTGTGATCACTGAGCTACCATCTTCTGGTCTTCAACTCTTCAGGGTCATCTTTAGAAATGTAGATGTAAAGTCTCTCCCTAACAAAGCTAACAGATCTTTTAGTCCAGAGCCAACACTATGAATCATTACTCCAAGCAAAAGGCCAGACCACAAAAGCCAGCAAGCATGTTTCCAGGATAAAATTAAATCTCTTTTTTTCCTTCCTGTGTTGAAGTTAGAGTTGAAGTCCATTGTCTCAGACAACTATCTGATTTAAGTTTAGAAAATTATTTGTTGTTTCCATTTAACTTCTACATCTCCAAACTCATGTTGGAGACTATTTCCACCAAAGAGCCATATAAGAACTGGAAGAAGTCTGGAGCTTGGAGGGAAATCAACTTCCCTCTCAAGATCCTCTCCAGAGGGCATATAAATGAAAACAAACCAGAACAAAATCTAGGTTAAAAGAACCAAAGCACAACCCTCCACCCTCTTGGTTCATATTCTTGCCTTTATAATGCAATAAAAACTCTTGCTTTTGTGGTATATAATGGCCAGAATAAAATTTGCTTTTTTCCTACATGAATGTGTAGGGAATACCTACCTCAATACCTCAATGGTTATGTGATCCCAATGATGTAGGTACTTCCTCCATCAATGCAACTTGTAGCCCATCCACATCTGCCTATCCCCTGCAACTCTCATTCATGTTCCCTCATAAACCCACCATAGAGGATCAATCACTCAACATGCTGGGGGTTTTCTCCAGTCTTCCTCACGTGCTATTAATGGAGCATATGGCTATCCAGTTACTTCTTTCTCTCACTATGTAACTGACCCATCAATTTTTCTGGTACTATATTTTGCTCCAGTCAAATCAGAAATGGAAAATGTATACACTTAGCAAATAAACTTTGTTTAAGTTCACTTCTAGTCCTCACCTCTGGCTTTCTCTTCTCTTACCTTTCCTTCTTCTGAGGTCCTATTTTAAAACCCTGTGCCCAGAATTTGGATCCTACCAATCAATCAATCAACAAGTATTTATTAAGCACCTACTTTGTTTCAGGCACTGTGGTGGAGGCTGAAGATACAAAGACAAAAAATGAAATATCCTCGCAGGCCAATACTAGAACTGTAAGATATGCCACGGTACTTCAGTGCCATGAGTTTCAGGTTTAGTCTTAACATTTTTATACTTTTTTTTTAATCTTATGGTTACAAAAAATGGGAAGACATGAATAAAGTCAATCACAAAAACTCAAAATAATGGAAATTCTCAATGATTTAAGAATGATTTTAACCACTTCTGTATTAATAATAACCATAGCTAACATTTATGTTGCCCTTTATGGCTAAAAATAGCTGTCACAATCATGATCTCTTTTGATCCTCTCACTAACAAATGTGAAGTAGGTAGGCAAGAATTATTATCCCCATCTTACAGAAAATAACATTAACATTATTCTAAGGAAATTGAGGCTAAAAAGTGCAAAAGTTGCAAATTAGTCAACACTTTGAAATCCCTACAACCAGGATCACAAAACCAAAGAATTTCAGAGTTGGAAGGAACTCAGAGGCCATTAATTCCAACTCCATTGACTCTGAATAAGAATCCTTCTACACTAGAGATTCTTAACTTTTGTGTGTGTGTCCTAGATCCCTTAGGCAGTCCAGTGAAGGCTATGAACCCCTTCTCAAAATAATGTTTTTAAAATGCATAGGATTACAAAAGAAACCAATTAAATTTAAATAGTTGGAGGCAGAATCAAAATGGTGGAACCTAGCTTACCACTATCCCTTTTACACAACAACCTAGAAAATATATCATTCCAAATTCTTACTGGGAAAACCAAGAAAAAAAGTTACAATAAGTCCTTTTTCCAGCTTAGGAAGACAGGAAAAGTGTTCTGCAGACACTGGTTATAGGGGCTGGTCTGGACTACACATGGTGATAGCAAAAGTGAATATTCTGGCACCTAGGAACAGAAAAAAAGGGCCTAGATGGGACATAAAAGCAGGACAGAAATAGATTTCAGGGGATCCCAGAACTAGAGCTGGGTGCAGAAATGGGTACCATCTGTCAACTCTTTGATTCACTACCCAGATCCAGTGCACAAATCCCAGGCAAAGAGTGATCATGAGTAGGGCCCTATCTGTATACTAAGCAAGGAATGAGTTCCTGAAATGTAGCTGTGTTATTCTTATCCCAGGTACACAGTGGTAATTCAGTTCTAGCCTTTAGTCCCTTGTAGTTAAACCTGTAATATAATGATCAGGGAAGGAATCCCAAGCCAAAGAAAGCCAGTAGTTCAGTTTCTCCAAACCTGCAAAGCCTCCATGTAGGCAAACTGAATCCATCAGCAATCTACTGAAACTCTCAACCACACACAAGCCAACAGACCCAAATCTGTTTCAGGAACTTGCAGAGTTCAGACTAGGAGGGTAGTGAATAGACCTCCCCCTGGATCGCACCGCTATGGGAGCATTGAAAGTTTAAAGGTCCCCAGACTGAGCTGTTAAAGCAGCAGGTGGACCAAAAGGACAGAAGCTGAAATCACACATACCCCAGCCCCCCAGAAGTACACAGAGTGTAGCACTAACATAAAGTCCAAAGTTAAGAAGAAGGCTGGAAGAATAAGCAAACAAAAAAAGAATTCCACCATATAGAGCTATTGTAGTGACAAGGAAATTTAAGAAGCAAACACAGAAGAGAATGACTTGAAAACATCTACAAGTAAAACCTCAAAGATATACAACTATAAAAAAATTTTTTTGAAAGTTCAAGCCTTCCAGGTTAAAAATCCCTGCTCTACAACATTCCCAACAAGTATTCATCCAGAATTGATTTGAAAACTTCAAGTATTGGGAAATTCACTGCCTCCAGATATAGCCCATTCTAATCTGCATAGCTTGAATTATTGGGAAGCTCTTCGAGTCTAAACTGCCTCTTGGCAACTTCCATTCAATATTTCTAGTTCTGCCCTCTGGGGTGGGGCCAGCACTCCTACAAAGGAAACTATCAGGATGGGGAACCTACGGCCTTGAGGCCATACGTGACCCTCCAGAACCTCAAGTGCGGCCCTTTGACTGAATCCAAACTTCTCAGAACAAATCCCCTTAATAAAAGGATTTGTTCTGTAAAACTTGGATTCAATCAAAAGGCTATACCCAAGGACCTAGAAGGCCACATGTGGCCTCAAGGCTGCAGGTTCCCCACCCCTGCTTCAGACCATTGGGTCAATGAGCAAAGCAAAAGCCGTTCCCCAATAACCAGCTGCTGTAACCTCTGTTGTTCAGAGAAACCCCTCTCAGACCCCCTCTTCCCCCTCTCGTAGATCTCTCAGTAATTCTAAACATTGGAATTCTCATCAACTGTACTTGTCAGCATCCTCCATACCCAAAAGGCATCTCTCTTGGTGTTTATAACCCCTGGCCTAACTGTCACTAACTCCATTAGGCACTCCACATTCAGCCCTTCCTCCAACCTGTCTGACCTTTACTGACTGTCCTCCATGCCTAGAATTCTCTCCCTCATCATCTCTGCCTCCTAATATCCCTGGCTTCAAGTTCTCAATAAAATCCCACCTCCTACTAGAAGCCTTTTCTGAACCTTTTTAATGTGTGTGCATGTACCTATACATACAAATGTAATATATATGGATCTTGTTTGTAAAGAGTTGTTTGCATTTTGTCTCCCTCATTAGACTGTGAACTCCTTTAGAACAGGAGCTACTTTTTGCCTTCCTATGTGTCCTCAGAATATAGCATAGTATATGGCACATAACAGGTGCTTAATAAATATTTATTAACTAACTACTGACTAACCAATAATTTATTCTCAGCTAGTTTGAAGTACCATTGACCCAGTCCAGGATGGAGTTATCTTCTGATAACTCAGCTATTTTTCTTTCCACTATCACACACTACCCATCTATTTAATTCTTTTTAATTCAATAAACATCCTTAATTGAATTGAATAGTCCAGTTTTTCTACTACAACACACTACCATTCTAATTTATTAATGGAAAGCTTTAATTTTTGCCTTCCACTGGATGCCAAAACCACCCAATCCCATGAAGACTCCCAACATTTGGGTCTCCATATGCTTAAAGATATCATTCTGCTGGTGCTCTCCTCTTGTACCTGGTCTGATATCCTCACCATTACAGTCATTCCTTCAGCTCAGAATAGAAAGTCAGAAGACATTGCCTCCAGAGGAATACTGAGAAAATGCATATGCTAATTGGTAGGGGAGAGGTACATTTTATATGGACAATAAGCAGGCATTTTTTCTCATATGATTTTAAGGTTATATGCCTAAAAATCAATCATAGAGATTTATTCTTTTGTTCTTTAGTAAATCTTTGCACCCTAATAAATTGTATATGAACTTAGGATTAGTATGATTATACAAAATATCTTTATCTATGTAAATTATTTGATAAAGTTAATCAAATCACTTCCCACAAGACAACTAGCAGAAAAGACATTTTTATGGGAAATAAGGAAGGAGAAGCTACAAAAAATAGAAAGTCATTGGAGTACGTGGAAGAGGATGGTGGTGCCACCAAAGGGATGAAAGGTAAAACAATGTGGAAGACTGAAACTTTCCTCATTTCATATTTTCCCTAGAGCCATCACTGCTCTTGAGGACCCTAGATGGCAAGGAGAGTGTGACTTCACCCCAAGGAACAATGAATATGGAGAATTCAGAGAAGCATAAAAAGACTTATATGAACTGAGAGAATAAAGGAAACAGAAACAGAAAATATGTATACACAATGAAAACAATGTAAATAAAATGAGTTTTTTTTTAATTCCCTGTATTATAATGACCATGAAGACTGTCTCTGGAGAAGAGTTGAGAGAATGCACCTCCTTCCTTCCATTGCAGAAGTGGGGAATTGTGAGTGTGAAATATTGCACATACCATCAAATGCTGTTCAAGTGTAGGGATTGGTTTTACTGGACTACTTTTTTCCTCTTTCTGTTTTGTTTTGTTATTACAATTAAAGGTGCATTAAAAACTCATAATCACCTTACTGTTTTAAAAGATATATAGAGAATCTGGACCCAAGGACAGCTAACCAGTACAGAAGAGGGGCACAGACTGCCTCAGGAAATAATGTGTTCTTCCTCTTTGGAGGCCTTTAGGTAGAGGCTAGATGACTGATTGTCCGTAATGTTATACAACGAATTCTTGTTAAGTACATATGGGACTAGTTGACCTCTGAGGTCCCTTTCTGCTCTGAGATACTGTGATTTGGTGACCCTCAGAATAAAGCCAAGTTTGAATTTGGAGCAAGGTGTTTAAGCAAAAGCAGACCCACGTTCTTCTTCCCTAGATCTTGTTACTAAATGTCTCTCATAGTTTCTAACACTACAAATGCCTTTTAGTAATAAGAAGACACAAATCAGCAATAAATTTAAATTCAGTGATATGCCAACACTGTGTTTAAATATCTAGCTCAATTTCTCATTTTTGCAGTTTTGTATAGCTAAGCGTAATCACCCACAAATTAACATATTCTTCCTCTTCTTTCTCATCACCTAAGAATTAAAATAAATAATTTCCAAAAATTTGTAATGGATGACTTTTAACATTTTTATTCATTAAAGAAACTGCAAGTGTGTGTGTGTGTGTGTGTGTGTGTGTGTGTGTGTGTGTGCGTGTGTGTGTGAGATTTAAAGGATGGGCATCAGGATAGCCATGATTCTGCCTTACTTAGAAAATAAGGAAAGAAAAAGAAAACTCTCACCAAAGAATAGTTCTCAGTTACCTCATTCTTTGTCGTGGGTGGCAGTTGGTCTGCTCTCTGGCTTTCAAGTGACTCTTTCGCACAGCTCTAGCTTATACTGTCAGGGCAGAGAAAAGAATGTTTAGCTTCTCACATTTCCCCTCTTTCTGGGCCTCAGACGCCAGGGGCTATCTTGCTCCCCACTTATAATGGTTAAGAATGCCACAAAGCACAAGACCGCTAACCATCTTCTCTCAATGCCAGCCAAGGTTCCCCAGGGGAAAGAAAGAGATCCTCCAAATAGCATTGTCAGCAGCACGACAAGCTGGCCTTTTATCCATAGTTTATGGAGGATGATCTCCCCAAGCTGACTCTAAGAGATAAGCAACAGCCAGACAAGAATAAAGCAAAAGCTGTCCTATCGCAGCCCACTCTAGAAAATTGAGCCAGTGGGTGGGGTGATTAAGAGGAATCACCAGGGGTCCAAGGTCAGAGAGATGTCCAGACTGAAGAAGAATTCAACAGAGGCCAAAGTTAAAGTTCCCCAGATTTGTCAAATTCAGTGGATGAGATGGGAGACAGGACTTGGAAAACGAAACAACATTGCATAAAGCTGGGAAAGTGAGCCCAGAGGTAAGGTGGACATACTACAAAAGGGAATGAGAGACATGGGTCATGTGGTAGTTTGGATGACTTGAGTTTGAATCCTGGCTCAGCGATTTACTAAGTATTTGACCTTAGGCGGCTTTAAATCTATGATCCTATAACTACCCTACTCCCCACGGAGAAGTCTCTGTCTCTCCGTCTCTCTGTCTCTGTCTGTTTCTCTGAACACACAAACACACACGCGCGCGCGCGTGCGAGAAAGAGAGAGAGAGAGAGAGAGAGAGAGAGAGAGAGAGAGAAACTCCTATAAGCTAGCAGTGTCATGACAACACTTGCTCTTCACATGTTGCTTGGATGTGGCCTTAGTATGTCAAATTGGTTCTGTCATGGCATGGGACACCATCCTAAACCCTAAATCATTTACTTGAGACTCAAGACTGTAGCTTTTCAGGATAACATTAGTGGAAGAAGGCCTTTAGAATGTATATGTGTAGCCTATATCAGATTACACACCATCTTGAGGAGGGAGTGGGGAGGGAGGGGGAGAAAAATTTAAAACTCAAAAGCTTATGGAAGTGATTGTTGATAAATCAAAATAAATTAATAAAAAATTTTTTAAAAAGAAGGCCTTTAAAGAGCACGCCCACATAATTGTGCCTAAAAAGGCGTCCCAGAGCATTCTGTGATGTACATTACCACAGGTCCTTCCCTTTCTCTTCATGGGAAGTAATCGGTGCCCCAGCACTTGCTGACATACCTATGACTGCACATTGAACAGAACTTTCATGTTCTCTCCTTGGGTCCATGCCATGCCCTACTAAATAGAGGAAGTAATACTTCAAAGTATTACCTTTGTGAGTCTAGAATCTCCTAGATTATATGTTGCTCTTTTTTTCCCACAATTACTGGTAGGGGGCAAAGATTCGGTGTCTGTAGTTCAGGGTTGAAATGAATCCATTGTCCCAGGGACAAGTGGATGTATAGAAGGGAGAGTGAACCTATCTGGACACACTGTTCATGACTTGGATTAGATCAGCCTCCTACTTGCTTGCTGTTATCACTCTTGGAGGGTTTTGTATGTAGGGTAGAATAAGCACTCGGAAAAGCTATAGATGGATGTCATAGTTCACAAGAAAGGATACATTATGTATGGACAAGTGACCTGAGGAATTAGAGCAGAATGCCACAGTATACAATAGCGTGATCCAGTCATATTGATGGAGGAGGTATAGCTCTGTCTACTCATCAGATTAAGCGTAATATTCCTTGAAAAAGTGACTCTTTCCTTGGAAGACTATAAATAGTGCTGTCCAGAAATGGGAAACAAACCTGGTAATCTTGTTGGAAAGTGATAGGAGAGGGAAGACTACAGAGCAAAAGAATTTCTTGTAGGAATAGGTAGAAAGCTTTGGCAGTGGTGTGGGCAGAGAAGTAGAGTTATAAGGGGCCTCAAAGGCTATCTAATCCAACCCCCTTATTTTACTTTTGGGGAAACTGAGGCCCAGAGAAGTTAAGTGACTTGCCCAAGATAGTAAGCATCAAAAATGGGATTTGAATTCTGGATGTGAGCAATTTGATCAGGATGTTTGTGACTGTCAAAATGTTATCATACATTTCGATGTGTCACATAAAAGTGACACAATGATGCCCAGAATTACTGCCTCCCAGAGAAAGAGGAAAGATGGGAAGAATTGCAACAAAACTCCCTGCTTCCCCACAGAGTCCAAGATCTAAGATAACTGGACTTGAAATAACAGCAAATATCATGTCATGCTCATGGCCTTGGCAGCCACAGGTCCCTAAGACCTACTACTAGCCTGTCAAAGCAGAGGCAAAGAAAAAAAAAAGCTTCCCATCATCTTTGCCAGGAGGAATCTACAGGCATATCCAGAAGGGCAAAAGTCAGACTGACTATCCCTCAACTGCAAGTTTTATTGACTCAGAGATCCAAGATGGAGGCACTAATGGATCAGTTGGAGTAGGGCTTGTAGTAGCTAATCAACAAATTGCCCAAACTCTGATCTTCATGAGAACATTTCAGCCCAAAGGGTGCCATGTTCTAGAATATAACAGAATTTCTAGAATATAATTTCTATAAGTTACAAGAAGTTGAACCTACTGAAAAAATAATTCCCTGAAAAGCTGGCATTGGATGAGCTTCCAGATGGTCTGAAAATATTCTAAATTCTTATTTTGGTACAGGCAATGACAGGGTAACACTCTCCCTCTTAAGATACTTATAAGTGGTATGATAGAGGAGCTCAGTTCAAATCTCGTCTCCGATCCCTAGTCTCTCTTTCAAGCTGCAGGCCCATTATCACCAACTGTCAATTATTGCAAATTTTGAACTCAATGTTTAGGCAAATAGATGACACTGTAAACAGAGTGCTGAACTTGGGAGTCAGGAGGTGCTGTGCTTGAATCTTACTTCAGACATTTGCTAGCTATGTGACTCTACAAAGTAACTTAAAGTCTTCCAGACTCAGTTTCTTCATTTGTAAAATGGGGATAATAATAGCACCTACCTCACAGGGTTGTTGTGAGAATCAGATGAAATAACTTAAATAAAGTGCTTTGCAAAACCTAAAGTACTACATCAAGGCTAGTTATTATTATTATTATTATTATTATTATATTACATCCAACAAGAATCTCAAAGTCAACATGTTCAAAAAGAACTCACATTTTCCCATTATCTGAACTTCCTTATCACTGTCATGGGCACCACCATCTTCCTAGTCACCCAGACTCACAGTCAGGACGTCCTCCTTGATGGTTCACTGTCGCTCACCCCACATATCCACTCCATTGCCAAAACATGTCTTTTCTTTCTTCTCATGTCTCCTACATATCTCCTTTTCTTTTCTGATGCACCCACTACCCTGATGTAGGCCCTCATAATCTCAAGCCTGGACATTCCAATAACCTTGAGATAGGTCTCTCCTCATTCTAGTTGATCCTCAGCTACCAAAGTGATCTTCCTAAAGCACAGATCTGACCATGTCATCCCCCTACTCAATAAACTTCAGCGGCCCCCTATTACCTCCAGGAACAAACATCAAATCCTCTGCTTTGCTTTTAAAGCCCTTTACAACCCGGCCCCCTCCACACACCCTGTAATCCGTTTATATTGGCCTCCTTTCTGTTCCTTGAACACAACACTTCAGGTTTGCGTGCCTTCACGTGGCTGTCCTAGTATCTAGAATGTTCTCTCTCCTCACTTCTACTTCTTAGAATCCCCAACTTTCTTCAGAACTTAGCTCAAGTGCCACCATCTACAGAAGATCTTCCCCAGCACCCCCAGCCCAGCTGCTAAAGTCTATTCTGTATGGAGCTGTATGGTATTCAGTTCTTTCCATGTTGTCTCCCCCATAGAATGTAAGTTCTTTGAAAGCAGGGATTGTTTTGACCATTCTTTGTATCCCAAACACTTACCATAGTACTCGGCGTATAGTAAGCATAATCCTAATAAGTGCTTATTGACTGACTGACTGATGCTTATGTAACCAAAAGGCCAATGAAAAGAAAGAAGAGCCCAAGTAACTCTATGACTCATGCCCATCTCTCTTGCCGATCAACCACGTGCCTGGAATCACATCTCCTATCATAGCACTCACAAGTCCCAGAACTGATGACCTTCCCTTCACCTTGTGTCTGCAGTGGGTTCTCTCTGTGCATCCTTCCCCCTAGTAAGCCTTTCTGTCCTCCAGCACATTCCTGGGGGTAGGAGGCAACCCTTTTCCAGTATTTTTTTATTCCTATGGGCTTACCCCAAAGCATTAAACGTAGCTTTGTAATTCTTTGCAGGCGCAGGGAGGGTGGGAAAGACACCAGCAGAAGTGTCTGTGAAGGGCAGGATATGTCTAAGGAGACTTTTCCTTCCTCTCAACTCAGAGGAGGAGCTGATCTTCCCATACCACATCTATCTCCTCCAAGGGGTTAGCTTTTGCATATGACCTCTGCTTTGGTCACTTCCCTCTATTCCCTTTCACCTTCTCCTTTTTCTCCTCAATAGGACCAGGCTGGGGAGTGTTTCTTCAAGCACCAGCATTAAAGGAACCCAGACTGCAAAGAGATTAGCTCCAGAATTTAGTCTAGGAGCAAAGTAAACCCCAGGTTCACATAGGTTCCTCTCTCTATCCTTTTAGGGGCTTAAGAAATAACAGTTTATTAATAAGAAATCATAAGATCACATGAGCAACAAAATGGTGGACTTGGTATTTTCTCCAATTCTGATGATCTCTCAGATCTCTCCAAATAAGAAATTATGTGCCAAAGATAAAGCCATTTTATCTGTCTCCATGGTCCAGGACACCCAGAATCCAAAAGTTTAAAAAAAAACCCAAAACCAGAAACTGATGCTCACTGATCCTACACTCACTCAGCACCCCTCCCCCACCTCCCATGCTACTAGAAGCAAGGCTGGGCTAATAGACCCAAGGACACAACACAGGCTTACATAAAAACCCACTTAGGTACCCTGGTCCCCACCCCTCCCTCTTTCCAGTGCTGCAAGACCCCAGATTGGTAGCCAGCTTGGTCACAGCCCTTCAGAAGCAAAAGCCACACTGATGGTGGTGACAACCTGCAAAGCACCAGAATGCGAAGGTCTGGGGAAGACAAGCTCTGAACTGCTGGTGCTGGACCAGAGAACAGAGAATCAGGGGCAGTGGGACAGGTGGCCAGGACAGGACACCATGAGTTGCAGGTAGGCAGGGGTGGAGGGTGGGGTGCTTCTGCAGCACTCTCCTGAGCCTGAAGGAAAGAACACAACATCCAGCTTGGGCCACTCTCACCATTCAAAAGTCAACTGTGACAGAGGCCTAGGGTGTTGAACCTTGAATTGCCCAGTGTGGGAGGAGGCTAAAATGCTTTGAAATTTAGTTCTGAAGGAAATCACAATCAGAAGGGAGGGAGACAAGGAGTTCGTGATAAGGAAAATAAAGTGGAGGAGAAACTAAAAATACCAAAGATTTCAAGAAAAAGAAAATTCAAAGACCTTGAACATAAACAGATAAATCAACAAGAAAAACAGTAACAGCAGAAGGAAATAATGGCCTCCAGATCTAGTAAGTGAGTTTAGGTATCCATGAATAAATACTATAAAATAAGAAAAATAATCCAGCACTTAATGAGACAGGACCCTATGGAATTTGAGGAGAACATGTAACCACAACATGCTATTCCTGAGTGGTTTAAAAGAGAAATAAAAAGTATAAGAGCAGGATTCATGCTCGGCACAACAAAAACATTGAACAGGAAAGAAAAACTTGAATCTGCAATGGCAAGTCTCACCAAAGTAACAGGAGAAAATAATAAATTGGAATGCAAATTTGAGAGTTTAAGAAAGTGAAAAACAGCTCAGAATAAGAGAAGCAAGATGATAACATCAAAAGAATATATTCCCACTATGAAAACAAAACATGCTGAATTCCAAGACAGGATGCACAGAGACAACCTAAGTATCATACACCTCCCAGAAGATGACAGGAAAAAAAAATTAATACCATAATGAAAGAAACAATAGAAGAGAACTGCCTAAAACTTCCAAACATGTAAAATGAAATTCCAATGGAAAGAATTCACAGATCACCTCAAGAAAAAAATTCCACAGCTGCAAACTCCAAGACACATGATTAAATTTAATACGTCAATCAAGGAGTAGGTTCTGCAAGCCATCAGGAGGAAGACCTTCAAATACAAAGGAAAGAACAATTGAATAACACAAAACTATATCTTTGCCCACTAGAAAAGGAAGAGAGAATGGAATAATGTGTTCCAAAGAGCAATGGAGCTTAGGATGTAGTCCATGGTGAACTATCCTGCAAATCAGCACTTATCTATACAGGACAACAGATGGATGTTCAATAATAGGGAAAAATTTGAAGCATTTTTAGAAAGAAAACCAAGACTGAAAACATTATTTGCCTCTTGAACACCTCAAACAACAGAAATACAAGAGGAGTAAATAAATGAAGCAGGTAAATCCAGTAAGAACAACAAAATGACAACAAAGAGATTGGTAAGAGACTTCATTCTAAAAGTATACAAGGAGACAGGGGTAAAGGTGGAAATCTGGTAGAGGTAACAATGAAGAGGTTGACAGAGGGCATTATGGATAGAATGGAACTTCAATGAATATGTATGAGAAGATACCCCTGACCTACCCCTTCATGTAGGTGGGAGGTCCATAAGTATTACACATTGCACATGGTTTTGGATTTTTTCAATGTATCAATCAGTTGTGGTGATTTTTTTTCTTCCTTTTCCTATCCAAAAAATACTGTTTATTATATGGGATGGTTCTTTGGTGATATAAGAAACAGCAAATAGCAATAAAAACAGTTTTAAAAAGTAAGAAATCATAAAAATTCAGACCAGGATACTTTCTAGTTGCTAGTTCAGAGTTAATCCCTGGTTTTAAAGTACTATTAAAAGCCTCAACACAATATTTTTTAAAATAGGTAAACAGTAAAAATTCTTGCCTTTAGTCAAGTAATAAATCAGAAGGGGTTGGGGGAGTAGGGCAATTAACCACATTTCAGTGTTCTTCTGGAAAAGGCAGTTCAGTCCCCTTTCAGCCAGATTATTTCAATGAGCAGAAGCATGAACAAAAGAGGAGACTCCTAGTGTACCACCCTTGGAGTCAGGAGGACCTGAGTTCAAATCCAGCCTCAGACACTTAACACTCACTAGCTGTGTGACTCTGGGCAAGTCACTTAACCCCAACTGCCTCACAAAAAAAAAAAAAAAAAGCCTAAAAAGATGAGGCTCCAGCCATTCCACACCGACAGTCTTCATGCAAAGCATCCTCCTTTGCTGCTGAAGCTGCTGCTGCTGCATCTGTCCTCCCAGCTGTGCTTCTAGCTAGACTTCCTTCACTACCATTACTCAGCTGCCTTCTCACACTGGAACTTTCCTCAACTCCTTCAGCATTCTAACCCTAGAACATTCGTCAACCGTGCCGGCGCCTTTCTCTCCTTGGTGAGTTCCTTCTGGGGCCTCCGTTTTGGGACCCTGAGGCCAGCCAGTCTTCATTCCTCTGCTGGTATGCTTCTGACTCCCCAGATTTCATCAACATGCCCCCATCTAAGTAACCTTCTCCCTCCTTTTTATGCCTTTTTATTTTTGTCTTCCCCAATTAGAATATAATCTCCTTGAGGGCAGGGACTGTCTTTTTCTTTGCTTATATTTTTATCCCCACTTTGCTTAGCAAAGTGCTTGACATATTGTTGCTGTTGTTCAATTGTGTTTTACCCTTCTTGACCATAGCACACTAATACTGTCCATGGGGTTTTCTTGGCAAAGATACAGGAGTAGTTTGCCATTCCTCTCCAGTGGATTAAAGCAAGTAGAGGTTAGCTGACTTGTCCAGGGTCACACAGCTAGTGAGTGTCTGAGACCAGATTTTAATTCAGGTCTTCCTGATTACAGGCCCTGCATTTTATCCACCCAGCCATCTAGCTGCCTCACATAGTAAGTACTTAATAAATGTTTGTTGTCTTCCCGAATCCCAATTGTTGCAGCTACATTCTAGTCATCCCTTTGTAAACTACTTTAAAAACTTCCCAGGCTGTAATAACTCTACCCTTCAGTTCAAACCATGTGATAGTTCTGTATCTTCCCAGACTGGAAAGACTATGAATTCCAAAGTCGCTAGTTGGGTTCCAAAAAGATTTCTTCTGCCTATGAGGTAATAAGTCCGATCCAATATGAATAGACTTTTACAGCTGCTACCTGTTTCTTAACCTCCCTAGAACACAGTATCCTCAACTATAAAATAAAGAGGGTGGACAAAATAGCCTTAGAGACCCCTTCCCTTATTATCTTGTGATTCCAGGATCCCTCCAAACCTCAGTCAATCAACAGGCATTAAGTATCTACAATGTGCCAGTCACTGTGCTAGGTGCTGAACATACACAGAAAGATAAAAAATAACCCCTTCTATCAAGGAGCTTACATTCAAACCAGGTAGAAATCTACAGCCATGAGCTGATCTCAAAGGCTTTGAGAAGCAGCTGCCACTCTTGGTGCCTGGGTGACGCTTGGGTTGTAATTGTAGAAGTGGGGAGATTGAGATCGCACAGTGGAAGGAAGGAGCACAGTGGAAGAGAGTTGGGGGATGAGGATAGATGTGATTGTGTTGGAAATAAGCGCCATAATTGGCTATGATGGGGGAAATGAGATACAACTCATCTTTCTATCCTCTCCCTGGTTAATCACATATTCCCTTGGGTCGGGCTACAACCCCCTGAGAATTATACCCCAGCCCCCACTTTGGAGACTACTGCTCTATTGTATCTAGCATGGTGAATATACATGGTATAGAAAAAAATGAGCTTCTGCACTTAGATTAAAAACCAATCAAAAACACTTTATTGATTATATAAGCAATTGCAGAACAAGCAATTGAAGGGAGAGCCTGTTAACTAGACTGAGAGACAGAATGTCCCCATCTTAGCCAAGGAGCCCTGAACGCAGCATTTTGCATCCAGCATATACACCATAAAATATAGAAATAAATCAATGGCAGCTGAGTTACAAGAGGTGGGTGTAATCAATATTCCATAAAAGGAAAGATCAGGACAGAGTATGCAGTTTTTAGATATATTTTTATAACTTATCTGAACATTAGTTGTCACATAAAAGAGAGGAATAATACAATAGAAAAGTACATGCTGTGTAAGTACTTAGTCAGCAGTTTGGCCTCAGAGGGCCTCCAATGACCTTTTATTTCGTATAGACTTGGCATTTTGTTCTAATAGATGAAATAAAATGGTCCCAGGGTCTTGATTCTTCCAAAATGGCTAGTTTTCCTCCTCCCCATTCTTTTCTGTTGATTAGACTTGCATGATATCAGGGAAATATAATTCAAGCAGCCTTTGGTAGGTACACTGGCCAACAGCTTGTCCTTCCTCTCTCACAATGGTCCAGAAATCCAAATCCTGTTCTCAAACATCATTCTATTAATCAGCTATTTATTTTCCAAGTCTCCCTTTCTATCCCTTCTTTCTTCAACTGCAATCATTTTCCCTTAATTTTTCTTCAAGCTCTCCCAAATTTCTCCTTCCAAAATTCAATAATTGTCTTTCTTCAAAAATCCAAAGAAACTCTAAATCACCTTCAAATTCAATTCAGGCAGCTAGGTGATATATTGGATAGAGTACAGGACATGAAGTCAAGAAGTCCTGAGTTCAAGTCTAGTCTCAGACACTTACTAGCTGTGTTACCCTGGGCAAGTCACTTAACTTCTGCCTGCCTCAGTTTGTTAAACCACAATATGAGGATAGTAATGGCACCCACCTCCCAGGTTATTACGAGGATCAAATAAGATAATATTTGTAAAGTCCCTGGCACACAGTAAGTGCTTAATAAATGTTTGTTTCCTCCCACCCTTCTTCCTCCAATTCCTTCTGCTATATACCATTCTCCTCTGAAGTCAATTACATATATATAAATATATTATCTAGTTATATATGCCACATATATACTATATATATCATGTATGTCATATATAAATAGAAACATATATTTTTTTAATTTAGCCAAGCAATATAGTTATCCCATATATCACAGGTCAACATAAATAATTAAATGGGAATTTTGGGGGAGTTTTGCAGAAACCACAGGTGACACATGAAGGCCAGCAGATAACACAGAGATACTTAACCCAAATTTTACAATAAGATACCATAAACACCCCATAAAGAAAAAGAAAAAATTCAGACTTCTCTGGTATAAAGAGAAGGCCAAAAAATTTTACACAGATTTTCCAGATCATGGGAAAGTGCTGCACCTCTAACCTCCACAATGGGGAAGGGATAACTGTAATTCACCTCCATTCTCAAGTAATAGTACTGGAGCTCTGGAAGGGGAGGAAAAAAGACTAGATGATTCTCATCTTTCAGTTGCTTTCTGTTATTGTTCGTTTTTCAGGAATTCCTAAAAATCTACTGGGGTTACAAAAACAAAAATAAAAGAGATCTTGTCCTCAAGGAACTTATATTTGACAAGGGATACAATATGTAAATATGTTAGAAAGTAAAGTCCTTGAGATTAGAGACACTTTTATTCCTTGCATTTCTTTACCTAACATCTAGCACAGTACCAAGAACATAGCACTTAAGAAATGCTTGTTGTGGGACAGCTAGGTGGAGCAGTGGATAGAGCACTGGCCCTGAAGTCAGTAGGACCTGAGTTCAAATCCGGCCTCAGACCAAACACTTGACACTAGCTGTGTGACCCCAGACAAGTCACTTAACCCCAAATGACTAAAAAAAAAAATGCTTGTTGATCATTCTGTGGTAGCTAAGAATTGGAAATTGAGGGGATCCCCAGCAATTAGGGAATAGCTGAACAAGTTGTGGTATAAGATTGTAATAGAAAATTATTGTGCTATAAGAAAGACAAGCAAAATGATTTCAGAAAAGCCTGGAAAGACTTATATGAACTGATACATAGTGAAGTGAACAGATCCAGGAGAACATTGTACACAATAACAGCAATATCGTACGATGAAGAACTATGAATGACTTGGCTATTCTCAGCAAGACAATGATCCAAGACAATTCCAAAGAACTCACGATTGAAAAATGCTATTCATCTCCAGAGAAAGAACTGATGTTATTTGAATAGACTGAAGCATACTATTTTTTATATTCTTTTTTCTCTCTTTTTTGTTTGAACCTTTCTGCACAAAATAACTAATATGAAAATGTTTTACATGACTGCATATGCATAACCTATATCAGATTGCTTACTATCTGGGGTGGGGGTAGGGTAAGAGAGAGGGATAGAATTTGGAACTCAAAACTTTAAAAAAAACAATGAATGTTAAAAAAAAGTTTTGACGTAATTGGAGGGGAAATAATATTACTTAAAAAAGAAAAAGAAATGCTTGTTGATTGATTTAATAAGTATATGCAAAATATATACATAGTAAATACAAGGTCATTTTCAAGCGATGTACTAATAGCTTGGAGGCTGCTGTAGGGCAGGATCAGAAAAGGTCTTACAAATACAGTAGGTTGCATTTGAACTAAATTTTGAAGGAAGGAATACTCAAACATGAATTCTTCCTACAATAATTTCAACAAGTGGTTATCCAGACTTTACTTGAAGACCTCCAATAACAAAGAAGCAATCTAGGTAGCCCATTCCACTTTTTGGATAGCTCTCAATATTAGCAAGTTTTTGTAGTCTCTCACAGTCCCCCACTCCTATAGTTGTGGAATGCAGAGCGCCTGATACCACATTATCATCACTAAATGTTGGACCCATCAAGAGTATGCACCACAGGGGCAGCTAGGTGGCGCAGTGGATACAGCACCAGCCCTGGAGGCAGGAGGACCTGAGTTCAAATCCGGCCTCAGACCAAACACTTGACACTTACTAGCTATGTGACCCTGGGAAAGTCACTTAACCCCAATTGTCTTAAAAAAAAATAATCATCTAAAGAGTAAGCACCACAAAACTTGGCTCAACTCTTTGGGTTCCAAGCAAAATCTCATTTTTTTTTCTTAGATGCCTCCCACAAACATCTACTCTTCTTTCCTACCTATAATCTTCCCATGATCTAACCCCCCCCAAGTCATACTTTCTCTTCTATGTAATCTATTATTAGCTACTTGTATATACTTGTATATGCCCACCTTTGGGCATGGAAATCATCCTTTTTGGGAGGTCCTAAAACTTCTTATTTACCTCTCCCCTAAATTAAGGAGTGGTCTTACCTATTCCCCTCTTGTATCCTTTGTTATTCTCCCTCTTGAATACACACACACACACACACACACACACACACACACACAGAACTAGCACCCAAGGTTTGGATCCCATGAATGGCAATTACCCTATATTCAAGATACTCTATGTGTCCACATTTTTAATATTATAGCTCATGGATCCCCACTGGTAGATTTGCCATTGTCAGCCAGCTAACCTAATTAGTCCAAAGCAATGGCAGTTACTGATAGCATGATAAAGATAGTGGATAAACCACTAGTGCAGTGGTTAGACTTTGAATTAGGAAGACCTGGATTCAAATTTAGCCTCTAATAATTTATTAGAAGGGTGACTACGAGAAAATAAATTAACCTCTGCCTGCCTCAATTGCCTCAACTATAAAATAAGGAAAATAAGAGCATTTACCCCTCAGAGTTGTTGTAACAGTCAAATGAGGTTAATATTTGTAAAGCACTTTGTAAACCTTAAAGTGTTATACAAATTTTAGGCCTTATTATTATGATAGCCATAAAACATTCCCCCAGAAAATCTGAGGTGCGCTCTCCCACAATTGGACCTAGTGTCCATGGGAAAAGTGTGCGCACTCATAGAATACACTAAGACAATTCACACTTCTGGTTCTACAATACCCTTTTTTTTTCTCATAATGTCCTTACACCACTCACCAGTAGAGCTAGTATTGATCCCTGGGACTTGCCCAGTTGCTGAATCCTTGGAGCTCTCAAGCCTTTCTATCTGCCCTACAGTTAAACTAATATCTATCTATCAATATAGATTAAATAAATAGATCTTATACATGTTTTCTGTCCCAATGAGAAATGTAAGGTCTTAAGAGCAGGAAATGTCTTGCTTTTTTATTTGTATTCCCAATACTTATTAGAGTACTTATCACACAGTAATTTTTAAAATTGTCCATTCATACATAACCAGATTTCAAACTATATTATGAAATAGTTCATTGCTTAAGTTATCTAATATTGGGAAGAATAGAAAAGTCAATCAATGAAATTAGATTAGTAGTACCTAGTAACAAATGCACACTGCAGTCTGGTGTTCCACAAACCAAAGAATACAAACTACCAGGAAAGAAACTCTTTTATTAGAAACTTTTGGGCATTCTCTCTATTAGAACTCTCTATTAGAGCATCTGGGGCAAATGAAAAGCAAAATATCTATAAGCAAAACCTCAGAGTAAAACACAACTTGTGTACAAATTAAATTAGAATTCCTGGAATAGATGAATCAAGAGGTTTTTTTTTTTAAAAAAAAAAAGGAGTTTAAAATGTTTTTATAAATAAAATGAGAGCATCTGAGGAAAAATGGAAAAAAAAATGAGAGTTATGGAAGAAATAATAGAAAAGGGAATTAACAGGTTGGCACAAGAGGCACAGTTGTTGCCCATGCAACAAACTGCTTGAAAATTAGAATGGACCAAAGAGAAACTAGTGCCTCAATGAGACAAGAAAGAATAAAACAAAATCAAAAGGCTAAAAATATAGAAGAAAATATAAGATATTTCACAGCAAAAAAAAAAAAAAGCTAACCTAGAAAATGGACTAAGGAGAAAAAATTAAGAATTATTGAACTATCTGAATGTCATGATCAAAAAAGAGCCTAGATGTCATATTTCAAGCAAACTTAACAGAAAACTTCCCAAAGTTCTTAGAACCAAAAGGTAAAGTAGAAATAGGAAGAATCTTCCAGTCACCTCCTGAAAGAAACCCTCAAAAGAAAACTCCCAGGAATGTCATAGCCAAAATCCAGAGTTTTAAGGTCAAAGAAAAAATACCACAAGCAGCTAAAAAAAAAAAAAAAAAATTCACTACCAAGGAGTATGATGGGATCACACAAGATTTAGCAACTACAACTATAAAGCAGCAGAGAGCTCTGAAAAAAATATTTCAGAAGGCAAAGGATATGAACTTATAGGCAAGAATAATTTACCCAGCAAAATTGAGTATAATACTATAGAGGAACAAACAGAAATGAAATTTTAATGAAATAGAGGACTTCCAAGCATTCCTGATGGAAAAAAAAAAATAGCCCTGCATTGAAACTTTCAAGTTCAAACATAGGAGTTAAAAGAAACATAGAAAGTCAAACATGAATGAATAACGATAAGGAGCTAAACAAGAATAGACTATTTACATTCATATATAGGGAGATGATACATGTGTCTCCCTTGACTCCTATAATCAACCTCTCAGTACTATCAACTTCAGAGCCCTATCATCTGAGATCATACAGGGAGCATAATTAGACCAGGTCTGGGAGTAGTCCTGTTATATCCAGATCATCTTAACGGAAGAAGGGAAAGCGGAGGAAGGGAAGAATACATTAGGGGGAAGGGAAAGAAAGGTTAAGGAAAATTATGTGACATAATCAGGGTACATAAGTAGACATTTATACAAAGAGAAGGGGATAAGCTGACACTTCAACCTCATTCTCATCTTAACTGTTTAAAAGGAAGGAATAATATACACACCCACTCACAAACACACACATTTGGGTACAGAAATACATTTCACTCAACAGGAAAATAAGAAGGAAAGGGAAAGGTTGGGATGGGGAATTAAAAGGAGGATAAATTATGTAAGGGATTAGTCCTAAGCAAAACAAATTCTAAGAACGTACCAAAAATGCATAGCTTTTTTTGAGGTGGCAAAGAATGGGAATCTGAAGGATGTCCATAAATTGGGAAATGGAAGAATGTTATGGTATAGAAACATAATAGAATATTATTGTGCTGTAAGATATGCTGGAAATGGTATCAGAGAAACCTGGGAAGACTTACATGAACTGATGGAGAGTGAAATTGAGCAGAACTAGAAGAACAATTTCTACAGTAACAATATGGTAAAGACATACAACTTTTAAAGAATTCGGATCCCTTATCAGCATAATGACCAGCTATCATTTCAGAGAACTAATGATGAAACATGCTACCCACCTGTAGATAGATAGATGAAGGATTCAGAGTGCAAAATAAAACAAAATTTTTTGGACATGGTCATCTTCCAAATTTGATTGATTATATATGTTTGTGGCAGGTTTTGTTTTGATTGATCATATATGTTTGTAACAGGTTTTGTTTTTCTTTAGTTCTCAACTGGAAGGGAGTAGGGGGAAGAGGCAGATTTTTGCTGATTGAAAAAAAATGTAATTTTAGAAAAATCTTCCCTCTGATGCTTAACAGCTATGTGACCTTAGGCAACATATCTGAGCCTCAGTTTCCTCATCTGTAAAATGTGGATAATAGTAGCACCTATCTCACAGGGCTATTTTAAGGATCAAATGAGATAATTACTGTGTATAAAAGTACTTTTCAAACCTTAAGATGCTATATAACTAAATTATCACATTCTTCAAAGAGCAAATGCCATGTTGATTTGATTATCAGTCCCTGAAAGAAGTGAAGTGTTGGAGGGGAAAGGAGGGGAGAATTCATGATAGAGAACAATTGTCCAGTCCTTGATCCTGCCTGATGGTCAAGATAGAATTCAGTAGATCCCTGGAAAGCAGCTAGTCACAAAGGAGTGAAATGTTTGAGGTACTCTCAGTCAGGTCATCTCTGCCCCAAGACTTGCTCCAATTTTAAATAGCTTATCTCCTCCTGATATGGAGATAGGGGGAAGGGAGTGGTCAGGAAGGTCTTTGTTCTTGGATTTATTGGTTGTTGTCCTTCCTTCTTGAAGAGGACCAAAATGACATCACTATACTAGAGTCAAGTTACAGTGTGTCTGACTGTGGCTGATCAGACCAATATGAGCTCGGAATGTTCTATCACAGGTCAGGCACAAATAGTAGGTTCTTGGACTGGTAGCTGGTGGAGAAAGGCAGGTATTCATTATGGTATCCTCCTCAAAATAAAAACAAACATTCTCAAAACAAAAATAAACATTTCTAACCTTATAAGGCTATCATTTGAGGGGGCTGATTAGAGCTTCCTTCTCAACTTACAGGGTGGTGAGAATTCCTTCCAATGGAGGGTATGAATTAGTCCCCTGATGCCTCCTGAAGAATATATTTCACTGATGGAACTGCCCTCAGGATAAAAAGGCTAACACTGTTGTGAGATGGTTGTTTGTCCTTGGTTTTGAAGAGAACTAATGACATCACAAGGTGATGTCTTGACTCCTGTGTGAATTGGATTTAAGTGAAGCAGGGTTAAACAATGTTATCAGCCTCACTTTCTCTTCTAGAGTCATCAAAGTCCAGTGGCAAGAAAAAAGTCAAGACGAATGGTGATGGCCTAGCATGCAGTAGATGACTGTGGCATTTTTGATGTCTGACCAAGCTCACTCTACAACACCTGCTTCAGCCATTTTCATGGCCACTGGAACAAATTGTCCTCATCTGCCCACTCTCCAGGGGAAGCCTTCACATGCTTGGGTAGACATTCCCCTAACTCACCGACTGGTTTGAGGCCTGTTGGTTATCCTCCTCAACCTGGGTTAGCCCATCTGCCAAAACAGCTTTACAAGGGTATGGCTGCTGTGCATGCTACAGGGTTTTGGAGCCACAGATGAAAGATAGACACCAAAAGTGGATGAGCAGCTTTGAAAACAAATCGGCAAGTCTTCACACCACAGGTGCTGGTCCTCCTGAATACTCCAAGGTGGAACTACCCTCTTTGTCCTGGCTTATTTAAAAAAAAGAAAAAAAAGAGAGAAAAGGAGCCTTTCTCTTTTTTAAAATTTATTTATCTCAACAAAGCAAAGATTGAGCTTGGTCTTGGAGTGGAGACTAGGGGTGTGTGGAGTAGGGTTACCCAGGACTGATTAATGGTTGCATGAGAATCACATGCTCTCGAGCATATGTCAACCATGGAGAATGGAACTATGTTGTCAAATGCCTTCCCATATTGCCCCTTCTTGAAGCCCAACAGACAGCAGCAGCTGAGTCTGTGATGGAATATCAAGTGTCAGGATCCAGCCTGCCGAACCAATTAGTTGAAGCATACATGCTCGCAACCATATAGAAAAAGATCCAAATGTATTAGGATGGCAGACGCAGCCTGTCATTAACCTTGTATACCAAGGCTTTCTCAGTAGGTAGAATCTGTCAGAGCTTATGCTCCTCTTCTTTAGCTTTCTTTCTGGAATCCAAGTCAGCCTCCATACCATGATGAGTCATTGGAGATACACTTTTGTGAAGTCCTCAATAAGACAAACCCTCTAAAAGGCTTCATAAATTACCTGGCACACTGACGTACTTTCAAACAATAAATTGCATTAGAGGAGGTGGGGTGACTCACCAACTGAAAAGGATAAGGGAATAAAATGTTATTGGCTGGAACTCATTTAGAACATGACATAATTAGTTTTTGACTCTGACAAAAAGTAACACAGGCAGTCCAGATAGTCAACAGAAGAAAAATAGAGCCTATGGCTACAGTGTAAGAAACAGGCCTACATTTTCTGACTGAGGCAGATTAACCAAACCAAGTGAATTAAGTATCATGATAGCAAGAGAAGAGCCACGTGGCTTCATTATTTGGGCATTAGTGGGATCTGTAAGGATAGATGAGAGAAAGCACCAAAGCTCCTTTGGTGATCTCCATATTAAGTACACTAGAAATGAATTTACATGAATAATTACAGTAAATCAACTGAGTCATTCATCCTCAATGTTGGGATCCTTGGAGACTGAAATTTTAGCATTCAGGGGAAGAATAGCATCAGGATGAGTGCTTCTCTCTGATATACTTTACTCTAGCAGAGATTCAAACACATTACCTTAAATGTTTATAGAACGTTAAATAGTCAACCCCTAAAAGTTAACCAAGCTTTGGCATGGGCTCACAAATGGTGATATAGCCTTGGGTTAGATATACTTTTAAAAGGATCATAGAATTATAGATTTAAAATTATATATTTTTTTAAAATTTAAATGATAGATTTAAAGAAAGGACCTTACAATCCATCTAAATTGATTTTAAGTTCCTTAAACATAGATACTGGGTATGATTTATCTTTACAAGAATAATAATATAACCTGGGGCTCAAGCCTAATTTGTATCAGACTCTTCTCACTGGTGGAGAGAATGGACTACTTGTGGCTCAGTGCCAGTGTAAGGTGTGGAGTTAGTGAGAACTTGGGAGAGGAGAGTTGTTCTTTTGGCTTGTGGCCAAAGAAACAAAATTAGTAATGAAAATTTTCTAACAACTGGAGTTATCCAAAAGCAGGATGGGTTGCCTCAAGCAAAAGCCAGATGTCCACTTGTCATAACTGTTGTAAAAGGGACCCTTTTTCAGATAGTAGGTTGGACTAAGCCACTCTTCAAGGCCCTTCCAATTCTAAGTCTGTAATTCTGTAATTCTAATCCTATCTCACCCTCTCTCACTTTGTCCAACATTGGGCAAGTCACTTACCTTCTATGGGTCTCAGTTTCCTCATCTGTAAAATGAAGGACTAGATGACAATGAAGGATTCTGCCAACTTTGAATATATGATTCTATGGGGAAAAATATGATAAGATTGAAAACTTTTTTCTAGGTACTTGAGGTAACCTTGCCCTTGTTTTGTTCAATCATAGCTGTTCATTGACTTATTCACCTCAACTAAAAGTCAGAAAAGGCTAAAAAGAGGACATCACAACAACCTAATAGTTGACCAAAGGCAAAAACCAGAAGAAACAAACTTAAGAGACAAAAACTATCACTAAAAAAAAATTTTTAAAAGAGTCTTTTCTGAAGGAAAATGACAAATGCTGGAGGGTAGAAAAACCGGAACATTAATGCACTGTTGGTGGAGTAGTCAAGCAATCCCACCATTTTGGAAAGTAATTTGGAATTATGTCAAAAGGGCTATAAAACTGCATACTCTTTGACCCACTACTAGCTCTGTATCCCAAAGAGATCAAAGAAAAAGGAAAAGGACCTATTTGTACAAAAATATTTATAGTACCTCTTTTTGTGGCAGCAAAAAATTGGAAATTGAGAGGATGCCCATCAATTAGGGAATGGCTGAACAAACTGTGGCATCTGATTGTGCTGGAATACCTTATTGCGCTATAAGAAATGACAAGCAGGACAATTTCAGAAAAACCTGGAAAGACTTACATGAATTGATACAAAGTAAAGTGAGCAGAACCAGGAGAACACTGAACAATAACAGAAATATTGTACGATGAAGAGCTATGAATGACTTAGCTCTTCTCAGCAATACCATCCAGGACAATCCCAAAGGATTCATGATGAAAAATTCTATCCACCTCCACAGAAGAAAACTGATAAACTCTGAATGGAGATTGCAGCATACTTTTTAAAAATTATCTATATTTTTATTGTTTTATGTTGTTTGTGTTTTCCTTTGCAACATGGCTAATACAGAAATATGTTTTGCATGACTTCACATATATAATCAATATCAAATTGCTTGCCTTCTCAAGGAAGGGAGAAGTACAGGAGGGAGGTAAAGATTTTGGAACTCAAATTTTTTAAAAATTATTGTTTAAAAAGATTTACATGTAATTGGGAAATATTTAATGAAATAAATAAAATTTTTTTTTAAAAAAGAGTCTTTTCTGACATACAGCTTTCCAAAAGTAAGTAAATGAAAATCCAACATTTCTCTTTTGGCTTCTTATGTTCCAAGACTAATGTTTTCCATGCTCTGTAGAACAATCAAGAAACACCAGACCATGTGCATCCTTTTATTTAAATCACATGAACTAGAAGCACTGTCATGACAGGCAGCAACAGGGTTGATCAACCTCACCAAGAAAAAAAAAAACCCCAAAAAACTCTAAAAAGGCGGAGGAGAAAATCAATGCTGATTTTGAAGGTGAAGATTAAAAACTAAAACATACCCCCAGGGAAATTAATTCTTTAATCTAACAATGTTTTATGGCCATTTGCCATGTTCCATCAAATAATATTTACCAACAATTCTTAGATTTTAAGATATTAGTCCCTTGTGAATTAAGTTCACTTTCATTACTTTATAGCCTAGAAATTTCAGGTACATGCCTATCTTTCCTATTATATGATAAACTCCTTGACAGCCAGGATTTCATGTTTTATTCCTCATCTTCTCCCTACCTCTCCCCTTTGCAGGTTTCTTTCAGAACCCCCCATTCATCCTCACTCTGTAAATCTGATGCCACCTGAACCAAAGATCTCAAGCTGGCATAAAGGAATTATAGGTCATTGAGGCCAACACTCATCTTACAAATGAGGAAAGTGAGACCCTGAGAAATGAAGTAATCTGCCCAACATCACATGGGTAGTAAGTGGTAGAGCTGGGATTTGAGCCTCGGTCCTCAGATTCTAAATCCATGCTACTTAATAGATCAAAACATAGTCTCTCTTTCCTGCAGCAAAAAAGTAAAACCAACAGGCCCATAGCCTTTAATAATAATCCCTCTGCCTTCTCCTTGGGCTTCTAGGTGCTACAGTATATAGAGCATTAAATTAGAGCTGAATTTGAATTTGGCCTCAGCCCTAATTGTGAGGAAATTTTTCTGGGCAGCTAGGTGGCACAGTGGACAGCTTGTCACACGTGGAATCAGGAAGACTTCTCTTCTTGAGTTCAAATGTGGCCTCAGACACTTACTGGTTGTGTGACCCTGGGCAAGTCACTTAACTCTGTTTGCCTCAGTTTCCTAAAGAAGGAATGAGCTGAAGAAGGAAATGGCAAACCACTCCAGTATCTTTGCCAAAAAAACTCTGATTGGGTCACAAAGAGTCAGATATGACTGAAAGGACTGAACAATAATAACAACAATGAACTCTGCCTTCCCCAGTGCTAATATTTTTGGGGGAATTCTCAACTCTCCCATTATCTTCATTTTACAATTTCCCAATGTCATTAGATACATCACATTCATTTCAAAACTCCCAAGTTTCACTTTGCTAAACAACATTCCTGTTTCTCTTGGAAGACTGTTTAAAAGGGTAACTCACTTATTCAAACCCACTTATGCTATTTTTAATCCCAGAAGAGCAAGATGTATGAGCCTCTAAAGTGACAAAAGGAAATCTTTTGGGAGTGACAAATGCATTATATAGAAATTAAACTATGTTTCTGTTGAAGCAAAAATTCTGTATTATTTTGGGGCCAAGACTGACAAAGATGGATTTATAATACATTAAATTAGTCTAATTCTAGATATTCCTGCTCAGAGAGAAATCTGAAAAGGGATAGGAATTCATCTTGCCTTTCAAAATCTCTCCCTGGCACAAACTATTTCCACATTCATAATTTATGTATTACTAAAATAAAATTTTTTAAAAAGACAAAATTCCAAAATAAGATAAAACAAAGCTCAGGTCAAAAACACTTGAAGTATTGCTTCATCACAAAAAAAAAAAAGTCACTTAAAATGTCCTGGATCCTGAAGAATCATTTTCCTAACCATTCAGTACATTTAAGGGGAGAGACAGGTAATGACTTTAACCTGATTAAGGTGTACCCCACTCTACTCTGAATCTAGTATAACCCTGTGTTCAAGCCTGGGACATTTGCATAAGACCCTCCTCATTGGTGGAGAGAATGATAACTCAACACTGCGTGCCTGTATGAGGGACAAGATTGGCACCAGAGCTTGGGACAAGAGAGAAGCTGTTTTTCTTTTCTGTTTCTGAGAGGATAACATGGAGTTCCAAACCTTCTTTAGGGAGAAACCCAATGAGAAAGAGAATAGACTGGAAGGCAGAAATGTAGGAGAAAGTAGGCTCCCTAACATGTCCATGATTTCCAACTTATCTCCCTAGAAGCTTCAGGTAATTTACTTTTGGGTGAAATTGGGCTCTCTCTCCTTCTTCCTCTTCTCACTTAAGCTGAGATCTCTCACTACCAGTGGAAGAACTCACTCATACTCTATATACTGTCTAATATATTCTAATCTATATAACTTCTCTGATTCACATTTGCTATCCATTTGGATAAATAGGTTTACTTGCTATTTATTCTTTATGATGGTCTTTTGTGAAACTGGCATTTGGTTGGAAGTCTTTGGATATAAGCTTGAAGCACTCCTTCATCTCTAAAGGACTGCAACCAGCAAAACTAGAAAGAAATGAAATTTCATGAATGAAATGAAATTTCAATGAAATGAAATGAAAAGTAGTAAGAATGAAATTAAGTCCCCTAAGCTAGGAATATTTAGAAAGTGGATAAATATTCTCATCCAGTACTTCTTCTATGAGGAAAACAGAGCAGCCAGCTTCATGGCCACTTATCTTGCTTTCCTCCAGGAAGGAATCAAAGGATTCGCTTGGAAAGGGGTAGACAAGATATCGAAGCCTCCTCATGAGCCACATTTAGACAAACCCCATGTAGACATACGCATAACTTTACATGGGCACACACTGCTTACATTGGTTACCACCTTAGCATTCCTTCTTAAATTTGTCCCCAGTTTCCTCAAAGAAAGTGGTTAAGCCTTTGCTAAAAATGATGTAAAAAGTTTTCAGTGCCGTGCATTGTTTGAGAATTGATAGTTAAAGAAAGACTTTCTCACTCAGACTAAGGACTTTAGACTATTTTGTAATATTCATTTAAATTATTTTGTAATATTTAGCCTCAAAAGGGAATGGGGGCAGCAGAATCAGTACACTTGCACATTTTTTTTTCTCTCTAGAGATGCTGGATCACATCAACTGGATTTGACTAGGTTACCCATTTTGATTTCCTAAGCTTGCTGATTATTGTAAAACCAATCTAGTCATTGGCGGCTATGTCAAATGAGTCAGAGGATAGGACTACAGACAGGATTTTAGCAAGCAATCCATCAACCTGAGGATCACCAAATGAAACTATTAGTGTGCTCAGATACCTACCCAATGACAGAAGTATAATACCATTACTCACCTTGGCCCATACTTACTTGAATATTCCCTCTCCACATGGTTCATGCTATCATTAAGCAACAATGGAACAAGAAAGACAGCCTCATTTATATTTTTCTTATTTGCTTGGCTCACCATCAGGTATTTCTCCACCAGCTCCTATTTCAGCTCATTGAGAGTGAGTGATCTTGTAGGTCAGGAATCCCAGGATTCTCCCCATGATTCCAATTAGTCTCATCAGTACCAGTTAGAGCTGAACTAATAAGAAACCTTTTCAGTGTCTTCCATGAGTCAGTTGTATAATTTCATGTCCTTAAACTTAAGACTCAGAAGTCCTGGAGACACTACAAGAAATAGAGACCTGGGTACCAGAACAAAGAGTGTCACAATGCTCCAGGTCCTTTCCTCTGCATACTGCCATCCAAGAACTCCATTCATGATTTGGGGTTTGTCAACCAACTTTCTGGTCCACACTGTTAGGTGTGTTTAAGAAAGAAAAAAAGGGGGCATGTTGTGAACACTGTTTCTTTATTCTCTAGCATGTGAACCCTGACTGATTCTCTCCCCAAGCAGAAATTCTGAGAATCTTTTAGTTATCTGCCAGTGAAGGGTAGGGCTAGCTGGCTCTCCCTCAATTAAAAACAAAACAAAAACAAAAAAACTTTCCATCAGTATATTTTGAACACACTTTGGGAAACAAGGATGAGTATTTCATGAAGAACTGGCAAAATATGGACATGGGGACATTTCCGTAGTTCAGTATAAGAATGTAAATCTTTCAAAAAACAACTTCTATCTATTAAGAATGTAATTTTTAACAATAACCCTAAAGAGACAAATACAAAATCATTCATACACACAAGATGTAAGAAGAATACAAATCCTAGCTTCTTCCAAGCCCAAACAGAAAGACAGTAAAGAGCCATAGCTAAGCCTGGCTAGGAGCCAGACCGAGAGAGAACAATGTGGCCTCTAGTCTCAACAAAAGACAATAAAGAGAATAGGAAAGTGATGTGGCTTCTGGCAGGGATTCAAAAAAGAAACGGGTAACTTGGCTTCTAACCTGGCTGCAAGAAAACAGAGAGAGGAAATCCTAAGTTCATTTTCCCTTGGTTTTAACCTTTTTGTTTCACATGTCCACAGCCTGTTCCTCAGCTCATCCTGGGAGAGGTTCATTGTAGAAAGAGAGTGGTGATTCCTCCGTTTAAAATAAGGTAATATATGTCAGTTAGTCAACGAGCATTTATTAAGCACCTACTTTGTGCTAGGCATTGTGCTTAAGAACTGGGATACAAAGAAAGGTAAAAAACAGTCCCTGTTCTCAAGGAGCTTATAGTAATGGGAAGACAACATGCAAACAACCACGTTAAAATAAGATAGAGATGAGATAAATTAAAGGAGATGGAGAAAGGCTTCTTTTAGAAGGTAGAATTGTAGCTGAAACTTGAAGGAAACCAGAAAAGCTAAGAGAAGGATGTGAGGAGGGAGAGAATAAAGTGATTTGTAAACTTAAAACACCATATACATGTCAGCTTTCTAAAAAGTTAACAGGTCAGTTTTGGACCAAGAAGATCTTGTTCTTTTAGCAAGAAAAAACTTATCTATTGGATAAGGAACCCCAAAATTCCTATCATGGTTCAGATTAATTTCATCAGAACCAGTTAGGGCAGTCATCCTTCTTAGTTCCCTCCCTGGACAGTAGCATAATTTGAATTTCTTGCAAACAGTCTAGGAGGAGCTTCAAGGTATAAACATCATTCCTTTAGGTGCCAACAACAATAGTGATAGAGTGTTTAGATTTTTTTATTATATGTACTGTCACCCAAGAATTCTAGCCCTCAATTCAGTCATATGACCCATCACTGAATCCTTTTCAAAGCTCAATTGTTCTGGCTAGAGCTTGTGGGGAAAGAATGCATTGTTATAGCTCCATTTTAAATAGTTGAAGGAGCTTTCAATCAACATGACAATATTACCATGGTCAGATAAACAGGCAAGCTCCTATCAGATCTCTTACTACTGGCTAGTGGACATCTTAGCTGCTTAGGGCAACGTTCAAAGACTTTAACAAAATAACCCAAGAGTGCAGAAGTATACCATTATGTAGTTCTGATAATTCATTCTAGTGAGTTTTAGGTCTGAAACATACAAACATCATTATATGCATATCCTACTAACCAAGAGAGATGCAGGCTCATGAATTTCACAGACAACACAGATCAGAGGCAGCCAGGTGGTGCAGTGGTTAGAGCATTGAACCTGGAGTCAGGAAGTCCAGAATTCAAATCTAGCCTCAGACTCTTATTAGCTCTATGATCCCAGACAAGCAATCAACCTCTGCAGGGGTGGCACCTCCTTCCCAGAGTTATAGTGAGGACAAAAAGGAAACAATATTTGTAAAGTACTTTGCAAACCTTAAAGTGCTATATAAATGCTATCATTATTACTATAAAGGTAAAAATAACAGCACTTGGCAACAGCTTGGATGTGTGAGGTGAGTGTCAAAGATGACACTGAATCTGGAGTCAAAAGAAATGAATTTGATATTGCTTACCTTCTCAATCAGTGGAGAGGGGTAGTGGAGAGGGGTAGTGGGGAGGGGTGGGAGTGAGGGAGAGAATTTGGAACATAAAATTTTTTAAAATGTCAAAAATAAATTTTTAAAAATAATTTTAAAAAGAAATAAAAAGAGAGCTTCTATATATTTCCCAATAGACAAATGGTCAAAAGATATAAAATGAAGAAATGCAAACTACAAATAACATGGAAAAATTGTTTCAAAATCACTACTTATCCAAAAGCTGCAAATTAAAACAATTCTGAGGTATTACCTCTTATCCATCAAAATGGTATAGATGGGAAAATTCTATGGTAGTGAGGCTGTAGAAAGACACATAGTAATTTACTGCTCATGGAGCCGCTGTTTCAAATATTCTTCTGGAATATTTGGAATTTTATAAGAAAAGTTACAAAATTGTTCATAACCTTTGACCTAAGAGCCCACTATTGGGTCCTATACCTTAAGAAGGTTAAACATAGCAAGAGAGACTCAAATGTACACAAATGCAGCATTATTTGTAATAAAGTTGAAAACAAAATATATGCCCCCCAAAATATATGCTCCCCAATTAGACAATGGCTGAAAAAAACTTGTGCTATATTAATATTCAGCTCCTATAAAGCCCCAGTTCAGTGTGTTCTCTCCCAATGTTAACCACTAGTGATTAGTATCCCAGTTTCATTTAATCAATTAACATAAATGAGCTTTTGCAGAGCAATATGTTCTACAAAGCTATGACCAGAACAGAAATTGATAAAGCATCCTCTCTCTCCAGCACCTCAGGTCATACCCTCCCTATCTCAGTCTCTGAGGAGAACAGAATCAAACTTAAAGCTGTTTCTACCTTGTATGGTCTTAGGAGATGGAAATGATAGGAATAAGAGACTGTATTGGGAAGGAAAGAAGGAAGAAAGGAAGGAAACTCACTTTCTCAAGAAGTGTGGTATCTGACTCTCAATTTCCACTCCACCTCGATGCCTGCCCTCATACATAGGTATTTCAAAAATTACTGTGATGTCCCCTGGAACATGCTGGGCTCTCTGTTGAATGAATCAGTGAGTAAATGAAAATGCATTTAATTAAGCACTACATGTCAGGCACTGTTGTTAAGTGCTGGAGACACAAAGAAAGGCAAAAAACAGAGTTCCCCACCATCAAGGAACTCACATTCTGACAGGGTAAGGCCCTAGCAGCTGGAGGAAACAGGAAATGCCTTTTGCAGAAAGCTATAGTGAGCTGAGTCTTGAAGAAAGCCAGAGAAGCTGAGGCTGAGGTGCTGGGGTAGAGCATTCTTAGGCAAAAGGGATAGTCAGTGCAAAGGCCTCCATAGCAGGACCATGGAGCATATGAGGGAAATGAAATATAAGAAACTGGAAAGGTGGGAAGGGGTTAAGTTATCAAAAGCTTTAAATAACAAAAAGAGGATTTTATATTTGATTTTAGAGGTAATAGAGAGCCAATAGAATATACTGAGCAGGGGGAAAAACGTGGTCATGTCTGGGTTTTATGAAAAACACTCAGGCAGCTGAGTAGATGCATGGAGAGATGTGAGGCAGGGACACCAAACAGAAAGCAACTACAACAGTTAATGTGAGAGGTGATGAGAACCTGGACTGGGGTGATAGCTATGTGAGTGAAAAGAAAAAACTGTACAGAGATGTTGTGAAGGTAGAGATGACAAGTTTTGGCATTGGAATGGTTATATGGAATGAGTGAAACTAATTGAGGGAAGGAGAATGTCCTGGGGGATCAGTAGGCAACAACCATCAGGATCTGGATCAGTTTGGATGACATTAACCTCAAAGCAGCAGAGAGGGTCGAGTGAAGGTGGTAGAGGGAGAATTTGGAAGTGGCAGTGTGCAACAAGGGATATTCTGACTCTCCCTCCTAACCAGTGAGAGGAAGAGCAAGGAAGTGTAGCCAAAGCTAAAAGGAGTGAAGAGGCTAGCAGTATCACCAAGAGGGAGTAATGTCTCATTGTGGGGTAGAAAATAGTAGTGAATGTTGCTGGAGTTATGAACTGATTCAACCATTCTGTAGAGCAATTTGGAACTACCCCCAAAGGGCTATAAAACCATGCATACCCTTTGATCTAGCAATACCACCACTAGGTGTGTATCCCAAACGAGATTAAAAAACAAAAAGGAAAAGGATCTATATGTACAAAAATATTTATAGCAGCTCTTTTCTGGTCAAAGAATTGGAAATTGAGGGGATGCCCATCAGTTGGAGATTAGCTCAACAAGTTGTGGCAGGTGATTATGATGGAATACTATTGTACTATAAGAAATGATGTGCAGGATGCTCTCAGAAAAACCTGGAAAGATTTGCATGGCTGATGCAAAGTGAAATGCACTGTGTACAAAGTAACAGCAATATTGTAAGATGATCAGCTGTGAATGATTTAGCTATTCTCAGCAATACAATGGTCCAAGACAACTCTGAAGGACTTACGATGAAAATGTCATCCATCCTCGGAAAAAGAATTGATGGTGTCTGAATACAGATTGAGGCATACTTTTTCAACTTTATTTTTCTTGAGTTTTCTTTGTCTACGTTATCTTTCACAACATGACAACTATGGATAGTTTTGCATGACTACATACATATAACCTATATCGAATTACTTGCCTTCTCAATGAGGGAGGTAGGGAGTGAGGGAGAGAATTTGGAACTTAAGGTTTTAAAAATGAATGTTAAAAATTGTTTTTACAAGAAAATTATAAATGTTGGAGAAGATGTGGGAAAACTGGAATACTAATGCATCGTTGGTGGAGTTGTGAAATGATCCAACCATTTTGGAGAGCAATTTGGAACTATACCCAAAGGGCTATAAAAATGTGCATGCCCTTTGACCCAGCAATAACACTTCTAGGGCTGTATCCCAAAGAGATTATACAGATGGGAAAAGGACCCACATGTACAAAAATATATATAGCAGCTCTTTTTGTGGTGGCAAAGAATTAGAAATTGAGAAGATGCCCATGAACTGGGGAATGGCTGAATAAGCTGTGGTATATGAATGTAATGGAATACTGTTGTGCTATAAGAAATGATGAGCGGGCAGACTTCAGAAAAACCTGGAAAGACTTGTATAGTCTGATGCTGAGTGAAGTGAGAAGAATCAAGAGAACGTCATACACAATTACAGCCACGTTGTGTGATGGCTAATATTGATACACTTAACCCTTCCCAGCAATACAAGGATCTAAGACATCTCCAAAGGCCTCATGATGGAAAATGCTATCCACATCCAAAGAAAGAACTATGGAGTTTGAATGCAGATCGAAGCATACTAATTGCTATTTTTTTTCTTCCTGTGAGTTTTGTTTCCTCTTTCTGGTGCTTCCTTTTGGTTCTAATTCGTACCTACCACATCACTAATGTGAAAATATGTTTAATAGAAATATATATGTATAGCCTATATCAGATTGCGCACCATCTTGGGGAGGGGGTGGGGAGGGAGGGGCAGAAAAATTTTAAACTGAAAAGCATGTGGAAGTGATTGTTGACAAATCAAAATAAATTAATAAAAAATTGTTTTTACATGTAACTGGAGGAAAATAAAATTCTAAATAGAAAAAAATAATAAAGATCTAAAAAGAGAAAAACTGCCTCCCTCCAAAAAAATAGTAGTGAGAAAGGAAGAGATTTAAGATGAAAGGAAGTTTGTTATTATGTAGCAGGCATCCCAAAGGGCATCGTAGAAGGGAAAGGCAGATCTGGAGTGGGACACTGGAGTGGGAGAATGGATGGAGTATCCAAGTTAGAGATGGGAGACAGGGTCTATACATAGGCAGCTGGAGTTCAGAATGACTGGGATGGTGAGAGTACAAGGAAGAGGGAATAAGCCAACATTTGAAGAATAAGTCCAGACATAGTTTCAGTGGTTGGAAAGAAGTCTGTAGAGGGAATTGTGATTACTTTTTGTGGTCCTCCCTCAAAGTTCAATTTCATGTTATGTCCTGTGAGACCCAACTCAGAACACGAAGGAGCAGGAGGTACAGAAGCTAGGTTGGGGGCAGTAGTATTTTGTCTGCTCTGGGGGATGGGAGACAGAAAGGGTCTTGTCCCAGAGCCAGGTTTTGGAGAAGATCACGGAAGTGACAAGTTGGTGGTAGGATCTTGGTGGGAATAAGAAGAAAGTAGACAAGGGCCCAGAGCTGGAGAAGGCCCTGCGGCAGTCAACAGAAGGTGGTGGCAGGCTCTAAGTCCCTTATTACCTAGAGGATCAAATACAAATTTTTCTTGTTTGGCATCTAAAACTCTCCACAATTTAACTCCATCCTACCTCAAACTACCAAGCCAAACTGGCCTTCTTGATAGCTTGTATGTGACATTGCAACTTCTGTCCTTGACATACCACTTTTTTAGCCTTTGCACTGGCTGTCCACCTTGCCTAGAATGCTTCCCTCTTCATCGCTGCCTCTCAGAATCGCTAGTTAACTTAAAGATTCAGCATAACGCCTTCTTTTTGTTGTTCGGTCATTTCAGTTGGGTCCTACTCTTTGTGATCCCATTTGGGGTTTTCTTGGCAAAGATATCAGAGTGGTTTGGCATTTCCTTGTCCAGCTCATTTTTAAGTGACTTGCCCAGGGTCAAGCGAGGGTCTGAAGCCAGATGTAAACTCGTGAAGATAGATCTTCCTAATTCCAAGTCCAGCGCTCTATCCACTCTGCCACCTCGCTGCCCAAACACTGCTGCCTTTCCTGTCCCAATACCTCTTAATGCTTCCCCGTCCTGAAAATCACACTTATCTGTAGGTCTTCCCCAATAAAATGTAAACTCTTTTAAGGGATGGGTTGCTTCACTTTGGTCCTGGTGTGTGCAGACCACAATGCCTGGAACATATCAGGTGCTTAGTAAAAGTTTGATGGATTGCTCGTAATTCCTTCAGCATGTTGTAGAATGGATACTGCTCAAATACAGGTGAAACTAAAAGGCCTCAGATTCCCTTACAACTCTCACCTTTTGTGGGGCTTTTTAGCCAAAGTTTGAGCAAATTAAATATTTCACGATTATATAATGTGTATACACTAGGCAACTTTGTGACCCAAATTCATAAAGTTCTTTGATTCATTATATTTCAATATTAATCACATTATAAATTCACTTTCTTCACATAATTGACATAAAATGGTTTAAGGTTTGCAAAGAGTATATGTTCAGCATCTCACTGGAGCTTCCCAAAATCCTCATGAGGTAGGTGCTAAAAGTATTATTACCCCCATTTCACACACAATGAAACAGACTTAGAAATTTTAAGTGATTTTACCCACAATCACACACAAGTACTAAATGGCAAAGGCAGGAATCAACTGAATACTTTTTGATTATCTCTAGATTTTCCACTGTTCTATTCTGCTTCTCTTACACATCAGTAGCTTTACTTATGAAACTCCTGGATGCCCCCCTATAGGGGCTTCCCACTGACCCTAAAGCCATTCATTTTTTCTCACACAGGAGAAACTCTAACCCTTTCCTGGAGGAGTGCCTAATTACTATGTAACTGCCTTACCCTGCTTTTACTAGAATACATTCTGGGCCTGCTACTGTCAGACACCCAAGGCCAAATAAGACAGAAATTTGCTTTAAATATGACACAATTATACTGTTCCCTTTTGCCCTGGACCCAGAGAGGGCCAACAGCAGGGCTGACAATATGTGGGTTGGAGTCTTCCATAGTTGAGAATTTACAAACTGAGAATCTAAAGAGCAAGAGGCAAGGATTCAAGGCATGATTCACCATAAGAATAATTTCATATCAGTGCTTGGGTTCTCCAATCTGAGACCAAGGGCCGTAAGGCAAACCACCTAATTATAGACCTGGAGTAGGGGAAGAGCACAAAAAAGACAGAGGAATATTAAAAAGAGACCCTACAAAATCAACCAAAGCTGTTTACCTTCAGATCAAAGGAAATGATCTGAGTTTAGGGAGCTTCCCACAGGTTGTCAAGCTCAATGAATCGAGTATCCATATAGATTTGGTTTTTAACATTCTTTTTTTGAGTTTCCAATTCTCTCCCTCCCCCAGGCACTGAGAAGTCAAGCAATGAGACACCCATTATATACGTGAAGTCATGCAAAACACATTTCCATATTAGCCATATTTGCAAAAAGAAAAAAGTTAAAAAGCAAGAAAAATAAAACAAACAAAAAATGTTTTAATCTGCACTCAGAGTTCATCAGTTTTCTCTCTGGAAGTAGAGGGCATTTTCATCCTCATATAGATTTTTAAGCCAAGTTGAGAGGTTGAACAAAAACTTGCTTAAAAATCTGAGTTTTAGCATTTCTTTATATGATCAACAAAGCCCAGCAGCAAGACATAGAGAAATTTAATTTAAAATAACTGTAGACAATATAAAATACTTGGGAGTCTACCTGCCAAGACAAACCCAGGAACTGTATGAACATAACTACAAAACTTTTCAAACAAAGTCAGATCTAAACAATTAGAAAAATATGAATTGCACATGGGTAGGCCAAGCAAATATAATAAAAATGACAATTCTACCTAGATTAATCTATTTATTCAGTGCTATACCAACCAAACTATCAAAAAATTATTTTACAGAGCTAGAAAAAATAATAACAAAATTCATATGGAAGAATAAAAGGTCAAGGATATCAAGGAAATCAATGAAAAAAAAAAAGTGAAGGAAGGCAGTTTAGCCATACCAGATCTCAAACTGTATTATAAAGCAGCAACTATCAAAACAATCTGGTACTGGCTAAGAAATAGAGTAGTGGAACAGTGGAACAGATTAGGTACAAATAATATTATAGTAAATGTCCATAGTAATCTGGTATATGATAAATCCAAAGATTCAAGCTTTTGGAACAAAAACTCATTATTTCACAAAAACTGCTAGAAAAACTAGAAAACAGTATGGCAGAAATTACCTATAGACCAACATCTCATACCATATACCAAGATATGGTCAAAATGAGTAGATACCATAAGCAAATTAGGAGAGCATGGAATAGTTTATCTGTCAGATCTATGGATAAGGGAAGAATTTATGACCAAAGAAGAGATGAGTGCATTACAAAATGTAAAATAAATAATTTTGATTACATAAAATTAAAAATTTTGCACAAACAAAACCAATGCAACCAATTATAAGGACAGCAGAAAACTGGGGGAAATTTTTTGCAACAAGTATCTCTGATAAAGGCCTCATTTTTCAAATATATAGAGAACTGAGTCTAATTTATAAAAATACAAGTCATTCCCCAATTGACAAAATGGTCAAAAGATATGAATGGGCAGTTTTCAGAGCTATCCAGTCACAAGAAAAAATGCTCTAAATAACTATTGATTAGAGAAATGCAAATTAAAACAACTCTGAGGTACCAACTCACACCTATTAAATTGGGTAACATGACAAAAAAGAAAAATTATAAATGTTGTAAGGGATATGGGAAAACTGGGACATTAATGCATTGTTGGTGGAGTCGTGAAGTGATCCAACCATTCTAGAGAGCAATTTGGAACTATGCCCAAAGGAGAACCAAACTGTGCATACATACTCTTTGATCCAGCAATACCACTGCTAAGTCTATATCCCAAAGACATCAAAAGGAAAAAGGACCTATTTGTACAAAAAATATTTATAGCAGCTCTCTCTGTCATGGCTAAGAATTGGAAATTGAAGGGATGCCCATCAATTGGGGAATGGCTAAACAAGCTATGATATATGATTGTGATGGAATATCATTGTGCTATAAAAAAGGACAAGCAGGATGATTTCAGAAAAACTTGGACTTACATGAATTGAGGCAAAGTGAACAGAACCAGAATGTTGTATACAGTAACAGCAATATTATTCAATGAAGAATTGTGTATGACTTAGCTATCTTCAGCAATACAATGACCAAAGAAAATCCCAAGAGACTAATGATGAAGCATGCTATCTACCTCCTGAGAAAGAACTGATATTGTTTGAATACAGACTGGAAGCAGGCTATTTTTCAATTTCTTTCTTTCACTTTTTTTGAATCATCTTGTACAAAATGACTAACATGGAAATGTTTTACATGATTGCATATGTATAACCTATATCTGATTGCTTACTGTCTCATAGAGGGGGGAGGGGAGAGAGGGACAGAGGGAGGGAGGGATAGAATTTGGAACTCAAAACTTTAAAAAAAATAGTTTAAAAATTTTTTTAACATGTAACTGGGGGAGAAATAAAATATATTTTTTAAAAATCTGAGTTTTAAAAATGTATATATGAGTACTCAATTAATTGATCTTGTTTTCCAGTCATGAATAGCTCCCAACTACCTTTGCTGCCTAAATGGGAAGCAATAGTTAGGATTGCTATGGACCCATCATATTTATAGCAGGAGAAAGAAGTAATATTAAAATAATCAAAGTAATATTTAAGGAGGAGGCTCAGCACAGTTCCCTCCATTTTTCCACTAGCTACACTGCTTTTAGACTTCTCTGGAACTCCCATTATGCCCCACATGGGTACCTTCTCTCCTCTCCCACCTTTTCAGCTTCCTGTTGTATGTTGTCTTCCTTCACTAGATTGTAAACTCCTTGAGGGCAGAATGTTTTTATTTGTATTCATAACCTGAGCACTTAGCACAGTGCCCAGCATGAAGTAGGTGCTTAATGTTTGTTGACTATTGACTAATATTGACTATTGGCTATTATGAAGTCCCATGGAAATGTCAGACAAAAAAAAAATTAGCACCAGCTGATGAAGCAAAGGCTTCTAAAATAAAACGTTGCTTGAAATGGGAAATTTTAAGTATAAATTAAACCATGATATACATAGCACCAGTACTACACTTCAGATTGCTGATAACAAACACCAAAGGCAATACTACTAAAAGTTTAAGCAGTTTAGTGAAAAGAATTCAAAGTCAAAATCTTTGAGCTAGAAGAGATCATCTGGTCCTTCCACCTCATTTTACATATGACTCTATGTGGCAGTACATCAACAAGCATTTACTAAGCACTTGCTACGTGCTTAACAGTATTAAGTCTCAGTCCCTGGTCTTCCTAAAATACAGCTCTTTCCCATGTCCCAGTCACTCCTACTCTCCTCTCCCCCATTTAGTAAATTGTAGTGGTTTGCTATCACCTCCAAATCTTGATGTTCAAAGCCTTTCATAACCTTTCCAATCTTCTTACACCTTACTTCCCACCAGACTCTGTCATCCAGTGACACTGGCCCCATTTCTGTTCCTGGCACAAGACACTGCTCCCAAATCCCGGCATTTTCACTAGTTGTCCCCCACACCTGGAATTCTCTCTCTTTACCTCTGGTTTACCTCTCTTTACCTCTGGGTTTCCTTCAAGTCCCAACTAAAATCCCACCTATAAAAAGCCTTTCTTGATTCCTCTCAGGGCTACTGCCTTCCCTCTGTTGATTGTCTCCAATTTACCTTGTACATTATTTGTACATAGTTGCTTGCATGTTGTCTTCCCTATAAGACTCGGGTCTTACAAAGAGCAGGACTGAATTATTCTTTTCTTTTTTGGGGGAAGAGTGACTTTTTTTAATTTCCAGTATCTGGAACATAGGAGGTGCTTAAATGTTTATTAACTGGCACATAAAGTCCCTCTCACTTTTAATCATATGTGAACAAATGGGATGGGAGTCAAAGTTCTAGTCATGATTCTACATTTCTCAGTTAGCTCTTCTCAAAGTTAGGTCTTGGTCATGACCAGAATCCTAACCATTTAAGTACTATACCATTGAAGTAGAATATCTTTGGCTGTGGTTAAAACTGATTGTTCTCCTACAAATGTTTTCATAACATGACATCCCTGTTCAAAAAACTTTTAATGCCTCTATCACCTACAAGAAGAATCTGAATTCTTGGGCTACACATTCCAAATTCTCTACAATCTGATCTAACCCTATGTATCCAAACACTACTTCTCCAAAATGAGTGCTTCGCTTGGGCCAGTTTCCCAGATGTCCCCGGTGCATGTGACACTCATTCCCACCTAGGAGTCTTTGTTCTTTCTTTCCCAGCCATCTTTCAGGCCTACTCAAGTTCTACCTCTTCCATTAAGTCTTTCCCCAAATCACTAGTTTATATTTATCTTTCCTCTAAACTCCTATGGCATTCACTTGGCACAAACTTGTTTTGTTGTTTAGTTTGTATTATCTATTTCAAATACACGTCTTGTTGCAAATTAAGATTAAACACCTCCAGACTCATACCATCTACTTCCAGACAGACAAATGATGGACTCAGTGCAGACTGAAACTTTTTTTTTTGGGCTAGGCTAATGCAGGAATTTGTTTTGCATGACTACAAATTTTGTAAAGGGCTTTGTTTTTCTTGCCTTTTCAATAAAATATAATTTTTTTAAAAAAGATTAACTACCTTGAGACAGGAAGGGAGGGGGCAGCTAGGTGGTGCAGTGGATAGTGTACCGGCCTTGGAGTCAGGAGGACCTCAGTTCAAATCCAGTCTCAGACCAGACACCAGTTGTGTGACCCTGGGCAAGTCACTTAACCCCAATTGCCTCACCAAAAACAAAAAAATGTAATTAGAAAATGTTTAACAAAACAAATAAAAGTATAATGCAATATAGATAATGTTAGTCACTTAACCCCAATTGCCTCAGTAAAAAAAAAAAAAAAGGAGGCAGGAACTGTATGTCCTCCATGTCCTTTCATAGCCTCTCCCCACTGTCACTTCAGAAAAGGTATTAGGGATAAAATAAACTATGCTATATTGCTCAGAACCTGCAGTATGTCTGTAAAAATAGATCATAAGGGTCTTTTTAAAGAAAATGGCTGCTCATCATAATTAATAATCATGATCAAAAGCACAGGGTCCATTGGAGCAAATATCATTCCAAGAATTTCTGGGTAAGATTTACATTTTTTAAAAAACATAATAGCAGCTAGTATTTATATAGTTTTAAAGTATGTGGAGTACTGTATATATTATTTCTTTTGATCTTCACAGCAACTCTGGGAGGTAGGGGATATTATTGTCCTGACTTTACTGATGAGAAAACTAAAGCAGACAGAGGTTGTGACTTGCCCAGGGTCATACAACTAATAAGTGGTTTCAAGTGGGATTTGAGCTCAGGTCTTCCTGACTCTGTGAGTGAATTGGTTCAACCATTCTGGAAAACCACCTGGAATTGTGTTATTTTTTAAAAAAAGGTAATTAAAACATTCATACCCTCAAAACCAAAGGTCTCCCTGCTAAGCATATACTCCAGAGGTCAAAGACAAAAAGAACAGTCCAATACAAACCAAGATATTTAGAGCAGCACTTTTTGTAAGAAAGAACTAGAAACAAAGTAAATTGCCCATATACTGAGGAGTAGCTAAACAACTCGTGATACACGAATGGAATATTACTGGAATATGAGAAATTATGGTTACATATAGATGAAGAAGATGTTTATGAACTGATGCAGGATGAAGTAAGCAAAACCAGGAAAGACATACATTACTACAATGTAAATGGAAACAACAATTAAAACTAAATGCTGTAATTCCTATAACCATGCTTGGCAACAAAGAGAGGAAAGGGTACTTCTCTCCCTTCTCTGTAAAGATAGAAGACCATGGACATCAGACACAGCTTATAATGTGGAAGTGCAGGAGAAAGATATACTAGGAAATGGAGGGGATGTAAAAACAAAAGATCTCAATAAAAACATTTTTATATCATGATACAGAATCACATTAAAATGTCAAGTAAAGTTCAAAGGAGGGGGAATTAGCCTAACTTCCTCAATTTAATAAGGAAAATGAGCCCTAAAGAAGTCACTTTTCCAAATTCACACGTTAGTGCCAGAAGCAGGAATGGAACTCGTTTCCTGACTTCTAATTCAGCTATCTTTATGTAGCCAAGTTTCTAGTAAGCTTGATAAACTGTTAAAGTAATGCTCATATTTTAGCACTGATCAAAAATATTTAATTTGATTTCTATTACAATTAAGATTTCTGACAAAATTGTGCAATCTATACTGGTTTAAATGGTATAGATTGACACAATTTAATAGTGTAATTAATTAGATCCTAGTTGGAAAAGCATGAACAAAAAGTCAGAAATACTGAAAAGGCATGAACAAGTTGCAATATTCCCTGGTGAAGGCACCACCCACATTAATAAAATCACAGATGGGGACAGCTAGGTGGCACAGTGGAATCCAGCCCTGGATTCAGGAGAACCTCAGTTCAAATCCGACCTCACACACATGACACTAACTGTGTGACTCTGGGCAAGTCACTTAACTCCACTGCCTAAGCAAAAAAATAAAATAAAATAAAATAAAATCATAGATCACAGTATCAAAATCAGTAAGTCCATTAGGTTCATTATGAGTCAAAACAAAATTAAACAGAAGCGGTTTAATCTCTTCCTGGCTAAGAATGAAGTTACAATTCACTATTTATAGTAAATTTTCTAGGTTAATTTTGCAGATTAGTCATTAAAAACCATGTTATATACCAGGGGACCTTGCTGCATCATGCCTTCTGCACGTTCAATAACTCAATATATTAAGGCACATTCTAAGGCAGCACAAATATGGTATATAAAGTGCTGAGTCAGGAGTCGAGAGAACTGGGTTCAAATTTTACCCAATAGCCATTTATAACTTGTTTCCCACACTTGTAAAATGTGGCAATTTATATTACTTATCCCAATAGATTGAGGCAGCTCAATGGATAGAGCACTGGGTCTGGAGTCAGGAAGACCCGAGTTCAAATGTAACCTCAGACACTCACTAGCTGTGTAATGCTGGGCAAGTCGCTTAGCCTAATCTACTGGAGAAGGAAATGGCAAACCACTCCAGTATCTTTGCCAAGAAAACCCCATACACGATCATGAAGAGTTGGACATGACTGAGCACCTAAACCGTATCTCAAGAGATAGCTTTAAGGAAAGTTCTTTGTAAACTTTAAAATTATAATAAAATTGTTAATGTAGCACTTTCAAGGCTTACAAAGACATTTCCTTGCAGTATTCCAGTGAGGATAATTGATCACAATTGCATCTAATAAAATGTAAATCCAAGTCTCCAGACAAGTCCAGAATTCTTTCCTATACATCAAGCTACAGCCCTCACTACTTAATCCTTTTGCCACTCATAAATATGTTCAGTTTTGCTCTAACCTTGACAAAAAAAAGCAACTCTATTTTACTGTCCCTTCAGGCTCTCAATCTCTTTCCCTGAGGTCAAACTCCTTCAAACAGCAGAGGTGGGCAGATTCTTCGAGATAACCTAGTCCAGCTTCAATTTACTGAGGAAATTGAGGCTTCCATAAGGTCAAATATTTTGTACAGGTATTATTTTTGATGGTACAATTGGGACTAAAACCCAGATTTCCTGAATCACAGGATAGTACTCTTCCCACAACAGCACATGAAATTACTGATTTGGGAGCCATGGGGGTGGGAGACAAAATCTTAATTCTTCAGGTCTGATTATAAACAGGGATCGTTTTTAAACAAAATTCTAACATACCTGCAAATTAAAGTTATATTAGCCACCTTAGAAGGCTCTTAGACCAAAGGTTCTTAATCTAGGACCTATTGCTCCCCCCCAAAGGGGGTCATAGACGTCAGAATGTGTCAACTTTGGCAGGAAAAAAAATACATCTTTATTTTAACTAACATCCAAACTGAAATTTATTATTTCCTTCTCTTAGAAATGCAGGCAACGAACTTATTCTGAAAAGGGGTTCACAGGTTTCAACATATTGACAAAGTGATCGATGACATAATAGCTAACATTTATGTGGTGCCACAAGATCTGCAAAGCACTTTACAAATATGATCTCATTTTAATCTTCACAATTGTAAGAAGTAGGTGCTATTATTTTCCCCCATTTTACAGATTTAGAAATCAAGATAAAGATTAAGTGACTTGCCCAGGGTCACATAACTAGTTTCTGAGGCCAGATTTTAATTAGGGTCTCCTTATCCACCTACCTGGCTGCTCCAAACAACTGCTCTACACTTATTCTAATGAAAACATCTTTCCATATTTGAAACTGATTTCTGCTGTAAATATCACTAATTTAGTTAGCTTTCATTTTTTTTTACTTTAAAAAAGGATTAACTTGATTACCAATCTTCTTTACCACATATTCTGAAAGAACATACTTAAGCACCTTTATAGACCTCAAGTCACTTGCTTTTTGGTTTGAAAGAATCAAGAGCTAAGAAAAGGACTCAGAAATCACCTAGTCCAATCTTCTCATTTAACAGATGAGGAAACTGAGGTCCAAGATGATCAAAACTTATCCAAGATGACAACGGTAATCAAGTGTTTGAATCTATGTCCTCTAACTCAAACTCTAGTGGAAATTCCAGTATGATATGTATGCTTGCCTACTATTTTCCCACACATCTTACTCACTCTACAAAATTCAACTCACATGCCTCCATCATGAAAGTTTTCAGCTCCCCTCATACCTGACAAACTAGATTTGTCCTCTCCTTCTAAGTCCTAAAATACTTTGTACCATACCTTTCCTTTCTTAGGCATTTTTATTTAGCCTTGTTAAGAAGTGAGTTAATGAGATAAAATTTTGGCATATCTTCAAATTACTTTTAGAAACTTAACATGTTACTAACTTCGTACTGCAGAAACAGAAGTCCTCATTGAGAAATATCAATTCGGCATATGTAATCATATGCATATTACATCTTTCCTACCAGACTGCCTCTGCCCTAGCCACTCTCCTTCCTATATATAGGGTCTTTCCTCACTTGTGTGTGGGTGTCTCATCAGAAGTGGGAAAACAAAAGATTAATGAGTGGGACTACACCCCTTCCTGTATAAAATACCTGGTTCTCTTCAGTTTCCTTGATGAATAACATGGAGAGTCCCACCCACTGAACTGGGAGGTTTGGTATGAACATGTACCAAGTGCCGAGAGAAGCTTCTTGCATCACAGACTTCCTCCTCTTGCCATGGCCTGGAAACCATTAGGCTGGAGTCTTTGGAGACATCCCTATTTACATCCCTTCCCTTCCTGTTTTGAAGATGTTAGTTGCTCCCTCGTTGCCCATGCTTTAAAAAACTCAATGTTCCATTCAATGTTGCCACCACATGCCCTTCCCTTAAACTAGCCAAAAATGACCTAACGATTTTGGCAATACCTTCCCGTTAACTCTTTTGCAAAGCCTCCCTTTAAGTCCCAGCAACAGATCACAATATCCCACCAAAAAAAAACAAAAACAAAAACAAACCTCACTTTAGTGATTAACGTATTTGTTACTTGTACTCTAATAAATAGTAAACTCCTTAAGGATATGATGTCTTACTTTTATCTTTCAAACCCCTGCCATACCCCAAATCACAGTATATATTAAGCACTCAAATAATTAAATGAATAATCTTGAAAGTAACCACCAGTTACTCAGCAAAAACAAGAATAAATATTAATTTAATCAGAACCCAAACTAGGTTCTTTCAGGACTCATAACTGACAGTTTACAAAAAATATGACACTTACACAATACTTACATATTTGTTCAAATATTCACTGTAGAAAGGATAAACCCCAGGGTCTTTTTTGACATTTGCAAACAGACTTATTACTGAGATTCATCAAAAACTTGCACAAACCAGAAATTAGCCTGGTTTGGGTTTGATTGACTAGACTTAGCATGTGATGGGTATATATGCTAATAAAACATTTTACATAGCATACATCCCAGTTGGTATTTAACAATAGTAGGGTTTTCATATCTACCTTTTTAAAAAGTACAACAGCATTACTTCTCAAAACAAAGGTTTTGCCATTTTTTTTTTCATTAATTTGATATGCTGGATTCTTCTTTTCCATTTATCAGGCTTCCCCTAGGAAGTCTCATGGGATCCATTCTGTCATCTTTATTTTCTGTGATTCTAGAATTACTTTAAAAAAAAAAAAGCATTTTCTATGTAGCACTATCATAAATATACTCCCATTTAATATATTTGATAACTTCTGATTTGAAAGACCATTATAAAAAATATAATTTAACCAAAATTTCCCAAGCATCTCCTAATATACTACATACATTCCTTTTCCATGTATAACTTCACACACACACACACACACACACACACACACACACACACACACACAC